>NC_140177.1:101729133-101736633 GCF_963971535.1 Notolepis coatsorum
AGGAGCCAAAAGAAACCTGGTAACTGAATCCAGGATGTGGATTTAGGAAAACAATTCTACAATTCTTTCAAACGATCTCTGCCACAAATGTCATAGTAATTGCACATTTTAAATCAAATGTTGTTTCATCCGCTCTACAAAGGGTTAACTCCCTCACATTCCCACTGGATGAGAAAGAGTTTCTATTGGTGTTTGTTTGCTTTGCTCTCCTCCATTACATGAATGGCTGAGTGCCTTGTTGCCTGAACAGCATTATGGTACCATACCGGTAGACTATCATAACATTATGGTACCATACCGGTAGACTATCATAACATTATGGTACCGTACCGGTAGACTATCATAACATTATGGTACCATACCGGTAGACTATCATAACATTATGGTACCATACCGGTAGACTATCATAACATTATGGTACCATACTGGTAGACTATCATAACATTATGGTACCGTACCGGTAGACTATCATAACATTATGGTACCGTACCTGTAGACTATCATAACATTATGGTACCATACCGGTAGACTATCATAACATTATGGTACCGTACCGGTAGACTATCATAACATTATGGTACCGTACCGGTAGACTATCATAACATTATGGTACCATACCGGTAGACTATCATAACATTATGGTACCGGTAGACTATCATAACATTATGGTACCAGTAGACTATCATAACATTATGGTACCATACTGGTAGACTATCATAACATTATGGTACCGTACCGGTAGACTATCATAACATTATGGTACCGTACCTGTAGACTATCATAACATTATGGTACCATACCGGTAGACTATCATAACATTATGGTACCAGTAGACTATCATAACATTATGGTACCATACTGGTAGACTATCATAACATTATGGTACCATACTGGTAGACTATCATAACATTATGGTACCGTACTGGTAGACTATCATAACATTATGGTACCATACCGGTAGACTATCATAACATTATGGTACCATACCAGTAGACTATCATAACATTATGGTACCATACCGGTAGACTATCATAACATTATGGTACCATACCGGTCAGGCCACGTGAGCGGATCGGCGCGGCCGAGAAATCCGCTCTTCGCTCTTTAAAGCTTGGTCCGCTCCGCTAATCGCTCATGTTGACCCCGCCCCCAAGTCGCTCTCCGCTCGCTCCCCACTCACCTTGAATCGAGCGCTCCCCGCTCCCCGCGCCAGATCGCTTGGCAGTTTTTCTTTTTCTTTTTTGGAGCATGGTGTAAATGAGCTCAAACTACAACAGTCTACACCCCCTGGGCCCCTTAACAATTGTTTGTATTGAGCCGCATTGTAATTGTAGCCATTCTGCAATGTTAAATAACGTTGTTTATCCATTCACTAGCTCTATTAAGCGATGATAGGCTAGCCGAGCCACAATGCTATGGTCGCTGCCATTAACGTTAGCATGTAAGCTAACGTCAACAACAATGGCGTCGATACTTTTTCTAACAGGAGTGAGTGTGGGCGTCATAGATATCTATGGTGGGCGTCTCTACAGTGACGAAGCCTGAACCCTTCTCATTGGTTGAAAATGGCCTTCATGTTTGTACATCGCCATCTGTTGCTTTGGCATTGTACTGCATGTATATATTACATCAACAGTGTTAAACCACTGTGAGCGGCCTGGAGTGGATTGGAGCGGAGGAGAACTCTCGCTCCGGACGTCGCGCCGACTCATTTTAAAACCCACTCCTCGCTCACGTCAAAACCGCCCGCTCCGCGCCCCGCGCCGCTCACGCTCCGATCCGCTCACATGGCCTGATACCGGTAGAATATCATAACATTATGGTACCGTACCTGTAGACTATCATAACATTATGGTACCATACCGGTAGACTATCATAACATTATGGTACCGGTAGACTATCATAACATTATGGTACCATACCGGTAGACTATCATAACATTATGGTACCGGTAGACTATCATAACATTATGGTACCATACCGGTAGACTATCATAACATTATGGTACCGGTAGACTATCATAACATTATGGTACCGGTAGACTATCATAACATTATGGTACCATACTGGTAGACTATCATAACATTATGGTACCATACTGGTAGACTATCATAACATTATGGTACCATACTGGTAGACTATCATAACATTATGGTACCATACTCATAACATTATGGTACCATACTGGTAGAATATCATAACAGTATGGTACCGTACCTGTTATGGTTTGTAACCGACCCCAATCGCACAACACAAGACAGGTATGAGAGTAAGCCAAGAACTGGGCATTTATTGAAACACACAGAAAACGGCACTGTCCCTTTAAGGGAGAACACAAATTACTGGAAAACAAGAAATGGGAAAAAGGCACAGTGCCTTTAAGAGGCGAGCTGGCTAAGGGGAAGGCTAAGGGAAACAGGACCAGGGCAAGGGACAAGGGCAGGAACAGGGAGGACTAGGAGGACCGGACGGGATGACTAGGAGGACTAGGAGGACTGGACAGGGAGGGCTAGGAGGACTAGAGAGGGGAAACAGGGACAGAGGCTCGCGGAGGCGGGCTGGGGAGAGGGAGGACTGGAAGGACTAGACAGGGAGGACTAGGATGACTAGGAGGACTGGGAGGACTGGACAGGGAGGACTAGGAGGACTAGACGGACTGGACGGACTGGACAGGGAGGACTAGAGAGGGGAAACAGGGACAGAGGCCCGCGGAGGCGGGCTGGGGACAGGGAGGACTAGGAGGGCTAGAAGGACTGGACAGGGAGGACTAGGAGGACTAGAGAGTGGAAAACAGACAAAGACTGGGATACAAGCATTAGAAGAATGTTGCTGCTCTGCAGCTTCTCCCGGGAAGGTTCGTCTGAGGAATCTGACAGTGACGTCAGAGCCGCTCTGCAGAATCCTCTCGGCAGCTCTCCGAGGTGGAAACGGGACAGAGAGGGAGAGAGAGAGCGGGTTAGCTCAGAGTACAGTTGGGAACAGAGCAGGTGACAGGAGAAGTGACTTGTCCCAAAACAGAGTAATCCAAGTGACTGAATCTTCGGTGTAAATACACACTGTGAGTAATGTCCCAACAACAAATCCACGTGATAGAATCTTCGGTGCAAATACACACAGTGAGCGAAGTCCCAATTCTAATCCAAGTGATAATATCTTCGGTGTGAATACACACAGTAAGCGAAGTCCCAATAATAATCCAGGTGATAATATCTTCGGTGTGAATTCACACAGTGAGCAAAGTTCAAGCAAATATTATCCCAAATGAACAAACCAAAAAGCAGGCACAGGGTGAGTGACAGTCTGAACAAAAAGCAGGATCTCTTCAGTGTTTAACACACACGAAAAATGATAGGGTCAAAAAGACAGTCTTGCAAACTCACCCAGGCGCTGTGCGTAAAGAGAGCAGGATCAAAACAGGGGGAGCGCGTCGCTACGGGGAACGGGTTGTCCAGCGTCGTTACCGGGAACGGGTTGTCCAAGCGGAGGTCTGAGTGGTGCGCGACTAGAGTGCGTCAGGATGCGCGTCTGGAGTGAAGAGTGCGTCAGGCTCGGAGGTCTGGATGGTGCGCGTCAGCTTGGAGTACGCGCCGGTACGGAGAGCGCATCTGCTGCGCGGAGGTCTGGAGTGGAACACCGGAATACCTCCCGTAGAGGTTTAGAGAGCGCAGTACGGTGTCTCCTTCCAGGCAAACGGCGACAGGTGGCGAAGGCTTGAGCGCATCTGGCACGGAGGTCTGGTGTGGAACACTGGAATACCTCCCGTAGAGAATTAGGGAGCGCAGTACAATATCTCCCTCCAGGCAACGGCGACAGGTGGCCAAAGCTTGCGCCTCGTCTCACGCCGGAGATAAAACAGCATAAAGACAGAAACAGAACTCCCGTAGGAGCCTATAGACAGAGAACATCCCGAAGGAGTTAGGTGATAGAGATATGATACGGAACGACCCGACAAGGCCAGAGGGGAAGAGCGAGGTACTTAAAGCCCAAAGGGGAACTAATTAGAATACACGTCAGGTGCGTGAAGGTAATTGATACTTGAAACTAGAAGTGTGTGTTCGGCACCAGACCAATCAAACACATAATGACAGGTAGTCCAAGGGTGTGGCTGCTGAAGAGCAAACGAACGCGAGGGTGGGGGCTAGTGAAGTGAGGAGACAGGGAATTAAAGTACAGGGAACAGGAATTAAAGGTCCAGGGAGAGGAGTACCGGTAGAATATCATAACATTATGGTACCATACCGGTAGACTATCATAACATTATGGTACCGGTAGACTATCATAACATTATGGTACCATACCGGTAGACTATCATAACATTATGGTACCGGTAGACTATCATAACATTATGGTACCATACCGGTAGACTATCATAACATTATGGTACCGGTAGACTATCATAACATTATGGTACCGGTAGACTATCATAACATTATGGTACCGGTAGACTATCATAACATTATGGTACCATACTGGTAGACTATCATAACATTATGGTACCATACTGGTAGACTATCATAACATTATGGTACCATACTCATAACATTATGGTACCATACTGGTAGACTATCATAACATTATGGTACCATACTGGTAGAATATCATAACATTATGGTACCATACCAGTAGACTATCATAACATTATGTACCAGAGTAGATTCTCATAACATTATGGTACCATACTGGTAGAATATCATAACATTATGGTACCGTACCTGTAGACTATCATAACATTATGGTACCAGTAGACTATCAAAACATTATGGTACCAGTAGACTATCAAAACATTATGGTACCAGTAGACTATCAACATATTCAGTGATAAGAAGAGCCTAGTCTAGCTAGTTACCAAATAGCCTAGTTGTTTTTTCTACTTTGCTAAGCTAACAAAATACAGATGGATGAAGAGACTGAGACCGGGAGAGTACACGGGTAGGGAGAGGAGAGAAGTGAACAGGTACAAATTTTAAGGGGAACAACTGCAATTTTTTTTAAAATGTATATAAAAATATACATATATGGGCAGCGTGTATGCTTTTACCAACGCGTTCGTGTTTCCGGGTTCGTGTTTTGCGCTTTGATTGGCCACTGACCTATGCTATTACGCCCCCCTTTACGCTCTCGCCTGAGACGCGCTGTGAAGCACCAGCGGGGCGAGGCGGTGGTTTCTCCCCGGCTCCGTGCGCCTTGCTGCCGCCGGCTTGTCTCACATGACTCGGTCCAGCTCCAGCAGCAGCAGCCGTCTTCCGCCTGCGGTATCCTCCCTCCAGGCCCCCGAGGCGGCTCGTTCTTATTATTATGCCCCATTGTTCAGGTCGACATGGTCGCACAAACACGTAGGTTTCAATCACTGAGCTGTCTGTCTGTTGTTGTGTGTCTTCGGTTCGGCTACTGTACATGGAGATGAGACCCTCCGCCTCTCTCTCCATACAGTACCAGCAGCTGCAGGTCTGATGAGCACAGAGTTGCCAGTCGATAATTCTTGCTATTTAAAAATATTCCTCTTCTTCTCCCCCACTACTCCTCCAACGGGTGGTGGATGGTTTTATGTTGACGGTAGATGGGGAAACACAACTAACACTCGTCTTTATTAAATGTTGTTTCGGGTTTTCCCACAAGAATGCACGCCTGGTTGCGTCTATTATGGAGATAGAGGCGGGGGGTCTCATCTCCATGTACAGTAGCCGAACCGAAGACACACAACAACAGACAGACAGCTCAGTGATTGAAACCTACGTGTTTGTGCGACCATGTCGACCTGAACAATGGGGGATAATAATAAGAGCGAGCCGCCTCGGGGGCCTGGAGGGAGGATACCGCAGGCGGAAGACGGCCGCTGCTGCTGGAGCTGGACCGAGTCATGTGAGACAAGCCGGCGGCAGCAAGGCGCACGGAGCCTGGGAGAAACCACCGCCTCGCCCCGCTGGTGCTTCACAGCGCGTCTCAGGCCAGAGCGTAAATGGGGGCGTAATAGCATAGGTCAGTGGCCAATCAGAGTGCAAAACGGGAACCCGGAAACACGAACGCGTTGGTAAAAGCATACACGCGTATGGGCAGTACAACATGTTAGAAAAAAGCTGACACTGTACTCATGTTTGTTTTACTGCATGGTCACAGCTTGATACATTTTGCAGTTACTATCAATGTGCATTTCCTGACTCAAAATGACAAAATATCACAACCAATATCACCATTGCTACTCTAACGCAAGTTGCAACCCTACCAGACCACGTGAGCGGATCGGCGCGGCCGAGAAATCCGCTCTTCGCTCTTTAAAGCTTGGTCCGCTCCGCTAATCACTCATGTTGACCCCGCCCCCAAGTCGCTCTCCGCTCGCTCCCCGCTCACCTTGAATCGAGCGCTCCCCGCTCCCCGCGCCAGATCGCTCGGCAGTTTTTTTTCTTCTTTTTTTGGAGCATGGTGTAAATGAGCTCAAACTACAACAGTCTACACCCCCTGGGCCCCTTAACAATTGTTTGTATTGAGCCGCATTGTAATTGTAGCCATTCTGCAATGTTAAATAACGTTGTTTATCCATTCACTATCTCTATTAAGCGATGATAGGCTAGCCGAGCCACAATGCTATGGTCGCTGCCATTAACGTTAGCATGTAAGCTAACGTCAACAACAATGGCGTCGATATACTTTTTCTAACTGGAGTGAGTGTGGGCGTCTCTACAGTGACAAAGCCTGAACGAACAGCCTATCACAGGTTCACCCTTCTCATTGGTTGAAAATGGCCTTCATGTTTGTACATCGCCATCTGTTGCTTTGGCATTGTACTGCATGTATATATTACATCAGTGTTAAACCACTGTGAGCGGCCTGGAGTGGATTGGAGCGGAGGAGAACTCTCGCTCCGGACGTCGCGCCGACTCATTTTAAAACCCACTCCTCGCTCACGTCAAAACCGGCCGCTCCGCGCCCCGCGCCGCTCACGCTCCGATCCGCTCACATGCACTGAACCCTACACAACACTGGTATGACTTCTGAATCTGACAAATCTTGGCAAATCAGCCAAATTAACGAGAGCAAAACGTGTCTGATGTAGCCTGTAGTCCAACCATGCAGCCCTGTCTGCAGAGAGTATGCTTACAAAATGAATGGCTACAGGAAAACAACCAAACTCAGAATGTATATCTGTGCTAACGTACAAGCATGTCCTCTGCCAGAGAATGGTACTCAGCCTGTTGTTGCATTGGTATTTTAAGTTTGAATGTCACTGTTATTCCGTGCTGCATTCATTTCCTTGTTGAGCTGCCTGGTGAGATTATATTATAAATGATATGCATTTTCAAAATTGTTCGCCTTTAATGTTAATTAGTTATGTTAAAGAGGACATCCTTGTGATTGAAGGTTTCTTTTCAACAACTTTTTCCTTTGGTAATTCATGCCATAGCAGTGAGATAGCCAGCTGCCTTAATGTACTACCTAAACTAAACATCTACTGTATGTACTGTATGTGTTTTTCCATGGTCTGTCATGTTGTTAGCATTGTCGACT
>NC_140177.1:101741633-101744133 GCF_963971535.1 Notolepis coatsorum
TAAGACTGGGGGTGACTCCAGACCTATAATCATAAGTGATTGTAAGTCAAGCATGCAATTATGACTTTTGAAGAGAAAAGGATTATTATTGCAAGAGGCTTTTATGACAAAGTCATCGCAGAATTCACAAAGAATGATCGGAGGATGGACTTCATGTACAAATAAGGTAGGAAGTGTGCATATTTTGAGCATTATTTTGTATATTTGTGTATTGCATTGTAAATAGCTGCTGCGATTTGTTGGCCCGCTGTGGCCGTTGTGTTTATTATGTGTGTGTGTGTGTGTGTGTGTGTGTGTGTGTGTGTGTGTGTGTGTGTGTGTGTGTGTGTGTGTGTGTGTGTGTGTGTGTGTGTGTGTGTGTGTGTGTGTGTGTGTGTGATTGGGTCTGTGCTAAATGACACAGTGAGTGCAGAGGTTTTCTAGCATCAGATGTAGTTTGTAGGCCTGTTTGAAGTGTGAGATGGAGGTTATTGCTCTGATGTGGAATGGGATCTCGTTCCAGATTTTGCGGTTTGTGTGGAAGATTTTGCTGTTTGTGTGGAAGAATTAGTCCATAATTATTTGTGTAAGCCGGTACTGGAATGAGTGCATGTGGGCTTGATGTGGTGATTCTTCTTGACTTGTAGCCTATTGTGTCTTGGCAGTAAAGCTGTGAGTGTTGGGGAAGTGTTATTTCTGAGCATAAAATAGAACTTAGTGGCTAGATTTTTTGTGTAGTTCTGAAAGGTTGTAGCAGGGAAGTGTGAGTGACAGTGGTGTGTCCCGGATGGACATTTACCATGCATTTTATAAGCCCCTTTTGCATGAAATTGCAAAACAATTGCATGTAGATGTGTTTGAAACAGTGAGGATGAGAAATGGTCTGATCTTGCTGTAAACAAATAGTTTTTGATTTGCCTTCTTGACTAAGCTATTGTTGTGATGTGTGTAAGTGAGGTGTGTGTCAAGAGTTACTCCAAGGTATTTATTACTAGTGCCTGTTGTCTTTAACTGTAGTGTCTGTCTGCTGTCTTCATAACCACACTGTGTCTGTACTTCTTTATAATTTTTTTTTAATCTCTCCCGTCCTCCCCAATTTTTTAACTCACCAGCCACTACTGACACACACATTGGGGGATGTTTTATGAATATAATATAATATAATAATTTGTGCTTCACCAAAAAATTTGGTCAGCAGCCGCCACTGGTACATACATGTATGTTATCAATGGAATTATGGGACTGTATATGCTGTAATACAGAGCTAGGCCAGTAAGGGGCAGTATAGAACCAAACACAACATTGTTAAACCCATAGCGCAGATCCCAGTTTGACAGTGAACCTGGATGTGTAGTTCTGTTAGACTCCATCCAACACAGCACAGTATTCTACTGAATATTGTGTTGTATTGTCCATCTGATATAGTCAAAGTCAGAATTTAAAGATCCTCTCCACTCAGAAACCTGTATTTCTTATGGTTAACTCATCTTGGAAGCATTTGTGCAGAACTTAACCAGAATGCCTTTTTCACATTCTTCCCCTGGAGAGGGAGAGCTTCTCTGTACTTACCTGAAATCTGAGTTGCATGTGTGATGTCAGTAATAGGTCAAACTTATTATGTGTTATTATTATATGTGTATATATTATATTAACTTGACACATTTAGCGTCAGCATACACAGAAACAAACATGTGTAAGGGTTAAAAATAAAATACATCTGGAGGGGAATAAACTGCTGCCACACCCTGCATATATAGTTGATTGCGTTAATAGGCTACTGCAGGATTTTCCAAAGAATATTCCTCTCTGGTGTGCAGTAAAATGTATAAAGTGTGACTCCATCTGTATATATTAATAGTAGAACACTGATAGAAAATGTTTGGGTGAAAAAGATAATCCATAATACATTTTCTATTATGGCAGTTATTCATCAATATCGATATGTTGTTCTCTGTATACAATAAAGACATAGGCCAATGCTGATCACCAATATACCATGTATCCCTACACTACATACTAGATAATTATATTCTCACCGGAAGCACCACAGCCAGGTAATCTGTGGTCTTGGAGCTGATGTAGACCAGTATGCTGGGAGCGTTGGACGTACTGAAGCTGAACACCAGCTCTTCCTGGGTCAGGTTGGCCTCGCTGGGGACGCCAACACCCGATAGGCTCTTCACCTCTCGCATCACAGGGAGTCCCGCCTCAGGCAGGAAGTCATAACGCACCAGCGTTCCTGACTGGAAGTAGCCGCCCACGTCTAAGACACATAGATGAGAGGGTAATGACGTGACACATCAAAGAGAGGAGAGAAATTGATTATCTTTGACTTTTAAAAGTGACAGGGTATAGATGGGGTAAATCTACATCTACAGAATAATTGAGTGATTCTACTGATGTTCTTGTTTGATTGATTGATTGATTGATTGATTTTTATTGTGGAGTAAAAGACAGCATCCAAGGGATAAAAACATGAGAAAGTGCAAGCACTTATTTCCATCATGGTCCCTGATTTTGG
>NC_140177.1:101749133-101776633 GCF_963971535.1 Notolepis coatsorum
TGACGCTAGGTTTCGTAATCACGCAGCTCGCAAGACTCGCAAAGCACTTCCGCCATTCCATTTCACACAGCTGCGTCACCAGTTGCCTTATAAGGAGCTATGGAGGTGTTGTTTTGTATGCAAATGAGCTGAACGGGAACGCGCTTTCGAGTTTAAGACAGAATGCCATTCTCCAAGCAGATATCAGATAATATAATTTGTGCGACCTTTTCAGCCACTTAAGACATATTACCAGCACGTTCAGGACTCAGAGTGTACTTGTCATAGATTATGTCTCAGTGGTTCCAAGATAAGTCTTCCAGAATATACTGTATCTTTGAAACATTTTCGGGAATGAGACCCATTGTCCTTTTAGGTTCCTAGTAGTTGTAGTTGGATGTCAGTCCCTGCCCACTGTTGTGGAGCCTGATGGCCGCTGGTATGAAGGACTGGCAGAGGCGGTTAGTTGAGTGTCGGGGGGGTATGAGTCTGTGACTGAACGTGCTTCTCATCTTGACTAGCTCGTCATAGAGGGGGTGGGAGGGATTCTCCAGGATCTCTGCCACCACCTCTAGTCTGACCAGCTCGACTCCCACAACGAAGCTAGCCTTCCTCACCAGCTTGTTCAGTTTGTTGGTGTCCCTCGAGTTGATGTAGCCCCCCCAGCATGCCACAGCTTAGAAGAGGACGCTGGCCACTACAGACTGGTAGAATGACTGCAGCAGTCTATTGCAAACATTGAAGGACTCAGGAAGAACAGCCTGCTCTGTCCCTTCCTGTAGAGGGCCTCTGTGTTGTCCGACCAGTCCAGTTTGTTGTTCAGGTGTAACCCAAGGAACTTATATGACTCCACCACCTCCACCTCCTCCCTTCGGATGGTGATGGGAATCTGGGGGGGCCTCTTCTTGCCCCTCCGGAAGTCCACCACCAGCTCCTTGGTTTTACTGGTGTTTAGTTGGAGGTGGTTGCTGTCGCTCCACCGCACAAAGCTCTTCAGCATACTCCTCCTCATCGTCGTCGGTGATGTAGCTTACGATGGAGGAGTCGTCAGGGAACTTCTGCAGGTGGCACCCGCTTGAGTTGTGGCAGAAGTCTGAGGTATAGAGGGTGAAGAGGAAGGGTGAGAGCACAGTTCCTTGGGGGGCGCCGGTGTTGCTCACCAGTACGTCAGACTGACTGTCCTTTAGATCTGTCAGTGAGGTAGTCCTTGTTCCAGACCACCAAGCCGTGCTCCAGCTGCATCACGGAGAGCTTCTCCGCTAGCAGTGATGGCTGGATGGTGTTGAAGGCACTGGAGAAGTCGAAGAACATAATCCTCACTGAGCTGCGCGGCTTCTCCAGGTGCATGTAAGCTCTGTGGAGCATATAGATGATGGCGTCCTTCACCCCAATGTCTGCCTGGTATGCAAACGGCAGGGGGTCGAGGGAGTCACACACCAGGGGCTTGAGGTGTTGCAGGACCAGTCTCTCAAACGTCTTCATGACGTGACCTCAGAGCGACTGGCCTGTAGTCGTTGAGGGTGCTGGGTCGTCCCTTCTTGGGCACCGGGACAATGCAGGAGGTCTTCCAGAGCTGGGGCACCATCAGGGAGAGGTTGAAGAGATGTTGGAGAGTTGCTGCTAGCTGCTCCGCACATGCTTTGAGCACCCTGGGATTGGTGTTGTCCGGTCCTCTGGCCTTGTTCACACTAATCTTGGAGAGCTGCCTCCCGACCTGGCTGTTAGTGATGGTCAGGGTTGGGACTGATGTCTCCATAGTGTGCTGTTGGCTGAGGTGGTGGGGTTGGTGTTTGTGGGTGGTGGTGGGCAGGCTGCTGCTGTTGGGGGTGGGGTGCCAGTGCTGATGGGTGTGGGTGGGTGGGTGGGGGGGGGGGGGTGGGGGGGTGGGGGGGGGGGGGGTGAGATATGGAAACGCATCTGGGGAGGGTGCCTTGATGCACACTTGCGTGCAGTCAATTGCGCCGATGGTGTTGGGCAGACCAGCAATGGCATGGAATCCTCTCTTGACTGTTGTTGTTCAGTATATGGGAATTGAATGTATTCCATCCACGACTCGCTGGAGGTCGTGGCTGATGGATGGCTGTAATATGCCCACCCTGTCTCCCTCTGGAATGTCCCAGAGGCTAAAAAGCCTAAGGTTGACAGCACCTGGACGTGTGGTGGCACAGGGTTTGAGTGTCTGGTCCGGCTCCTCAGTGCTGGCTCCTGCACAGCTCCAATAGGACAGGTCTTGGTAGCCTGAAGTGTCCACTAGGTACTCATCAGTCATCACTCTCCGCTCCCTCCTCCCCTCCCTTTTAAATAGCGCGTTTGATCACTGATTATTGGATAGCATGTTTCAATTTACATGATTGATGTTCAAGTCCACGTGCAAGTTCAAGGTTTTATTTGGCCAGTGGCATTTTTTCTCCACTGGCTCTTACTGTACAATGTGCACTAAACAATGTAAAAATAATTAAAACAACAATATTCAAGACGGTATATGGGTGGGCGGCTAGTGGGCAAGGCGCTCGCCACCAACGCAGGAGATGCTGGGTTCAAGCCCAGCTCTCGGCGTTGCTACCAGCTTGACTGGTCGTTCATACTAATACAATTGGCAGTATTAGGGGGTGGGAAGCTGGTGGGTGGGGATCGGACGTTGTGGACAGCGACTCCTACAGGTCGGTTGGTGCGCCTGCGCAGTAGAATCAGAAAGTGACGAGGGCGGCGTGTCCCTCCCACGCAGACCCTCGCCGCTGAGAGATCGCGCTGTGCAGGTGAAAAGATGCGACGGCTGCCTCCTCGAGTACCGGAGAGGACACGTGATGCAAGGCTTCGTCCACATTGCAGCCGGCTTGTGGGAGGCATGGCCTAACAACGTTCGAGACAGGGGAGGGTAGAATTGGACAATACGAAATTGGGGACGGGAGAAAAATAAAAAAATGGGGAGAAAAAGTAGATAAAGACGGTATATGGACTATTATTACAAAATGGCAAATATATAGCCTACGTGAAAGGAATGGGATGTGCAGAGCAGAATGTAGATGTGTCCATTCTATTCCACTATAGCTATATCCGTGTATTTATTTATTCACTGCCATTTGCAGTCTTTGTGTAGTACTTTTATTTATTTCACAATGTCTCGTTGAATCATGACTATGAATGTAAAACGTAATTGTTAATGACACAAATATTGTCGTATAAAGAAAATCTGCATTTTGAATTTGAACTGTGGCACACTTCCGAGCTCCTCCCTCGTAAGTGGAACACACACACACACACATACAAATAGCCACTGTCTTCCCAAATCCTCATATTGATTTTCTCCCGTCTTTTGTACCTGTCTTCTTTTATTAACACGTTGATCTGACAGAGATTTGTATTAAAGCTGTGGGCCACTGTATCCAGTAACCTGCTCCCTGGCCCACTCTCATTTAGACAACCATGTTATCATCTGATTTCCCCAAACACAGAAGCAGCTTCTTCTCTCTGTCTAACTGAGTTTGGTCTTGATGGAGCGCAGGAAAATCAGTAAGGCACACAAAACACACAAACACGCACGCACGCACGCACGCACACACACACACACACACACACACACACACACACACACACACACACACACACACACACACACACACACACACACACACACACACACACACACACACACACACACACACACACACAATTACATTAGTTTAGATAGATTCAACTAGATTAGAAAACTTTTAATATCCCTGATGAGGCAATTTGTTCTGCAGCATAAAACAAGATGACAAACTTTATAACAGAGACAGACTTGCAAAAATTGCATTACCTTAATATTGCTTTGTGCAGAGGTAAGTATGAAAGTAGCTACGTTGCATATATTGGCTTTTTCAGCATAAATAAAAATACACTTGTTCTGCTTGCTTTGCTCCCCAGTGAGATGCAAATATTTTTTGCTAAAAGGGATATTCCTATTTTAAGAGACCTACAGTGACTTGATTTGTCACCACTCACCAACTGCAATGTCTGTCTAAGGAGAAATTCACTCTGGTCAACTCAGTGTTCAGGATAACAGAACATGAGGTGAGGAGGACTTTTAAGAAAGTGAATATCAGGAAGGCAGCAGGACCGGACGGCATCCCTGGTCGCGTCCTAAAAGTCTGTGCCGACCAACTGGCATTTATTGACTACAGCTCAGCATTCAATACCATAGTCCCCTCCAAGCTCGTAGACAAGCTCAGAGACCTGGGCTTGAACTAGGGCATCTGCCAGTTCCTGACAGGAAGACCCCAGGTGGTGAGAGCAGGCAACTGCACCTCCTCATCCATCACTCTCAACACAGGTGCCCCCCAGGGCTGTGTTCTGAGCCCCCTCCTCTACTCGCTTTACACACATGACTGTGTGGCACAGCGGAACAGCAACACAATTATCAAGTTTCCTGACGACAGAGTTGTGGTGGGCCTGATATCTGGAAACAACGAGAGGGCCTACCTGGGAGAGGTAGAGAATCTGGCGCTGTGGTGCCGGGAGAACAGCCTCTCCCTGAATGTCAGCTAAACGAAATAGATGATTGTGGACTTTAGGAGGTCGGGGGCCAGGGACTACAGCCCCCTCAGCATCGACGGGGCACCGGTCGAGAGAGTGAACAGTTTTAAGTACCTCGGAGTCCACATATCCGAGGACTTGACATGGACCACACACATTGACAGTGTAGTAGGGGTGGGACGGTACATCGATCCAGATCAATATATCGATCTATTATCAATTATCAAATAGGATCGATGCAACGTAAAAAGATCGATTCATATTGCGATACTCTTATTTTGAAAATCCCCTCGTGAGCATATCCGCCCGGCTGAGAGGCCAATCAGGGCGCGCAAACCGAACACAGAAGGACAACTGCCTTGGGTAAAGTATTCACGCCCCCAGACCCCCTGATTAAAAAGTGGCCTGACTGGGGCTATATTTTGCACTATATTTCCTGGCCTGAATGATTTCCCCAGTCCGGCCCTGGTTAAAAGCCTCCAATGCTTATTAGTGTGTGTGCGTCTGAACGTTTGCATGTTTCAACCATACATTTCCACTTATTAAAAAAAAATATTATATATATATATATAATAAAAAAATATTTTTTTTGTACCTCCAATAATAGTGGGGGTCGCGGCTCTCTGACACTGTTTTTTTTGGGTCGCGGCCTGAAAAGTTTGGGAACTCCTGAACTAGACCTCCCCTTTGGAAGGGTGCAGGCGATCAACTGTTTAAATAGGGACCAAAGGAAACAATTCAGACTTTGCTAGAATGATATTTATTCGGACGTCATGTCCAAACACTCAAGCTTCAAACAACTCTGTTTAGCAAACAGCCACCAGGTGGTCAATTAACCAGCAGTTAGCTAGTAGCTTTAGCCAGTAGTTAGTAGCATTTAGCATCAGCAGTTGTCAGTTAGTCATTAGTAGTAGTCAGCAGTAGAATTTAGCGTCAGTCAGATTATTTACCTATACAAAGGAAAGGAAACGGCATTTATTAGCCACATGTGCTATGCATATATAAATGAGAATTGCGAATATAATCGGCGCATACAATGCAACGTACCGTTAGCAAGTCAGATCGCCCACGGTTTTCACCTTACAGGCCTATGGCTATGAGAGTCGCTTAAATAGCGTGTCGTGCCGGCACCTGTCCACAGTCTTAGACGCATGTTCCTGTGAATGCCCACTAGGCGGCACCAGACAATGTATAATAATTGCAATAAATATCTCTATGGGAATAACAATAATAATAATGAACCCTTTGTAGGAATAACGTCGGAATGCCATACACACATACATGGCAAAGGGCACCCCATAGTTGGTATACACAGCTTATTATTTAGAATATGATACAGTATTTATGGGATAAATATGATTTATGCACTTTTACTCATGCACCATCCAGTGCTTTCCCCCATGGATAGTCCATCCCAAAAGCATGTATACCATGTAAATGGACTGAATTTATATAAGATAATATAATATATTCCTTTATTGATCCCCTAGGGCAGTGGTTCCCAACCTTTTTCCCCCCAGGGACCCCCAAACATCTCTGATGAAATTCGCGGACCCCCTCCTAATAAGATACCATAAAATACTTTTTTTTTTCATTTTAATAACA
This sequence comes from Notolepis coatsorum, assembly GCF_963971535.1. NCBI lineage: Eukaryota > Metazoa > Chordata > Actinopteri > Aulopiformes > Paralepididae > Notolepis > Notolepis coatsorum. The sequence goes on from NC_140177.1 coordinate 101,755,233, forward strand.
AACTGCTTATACACAGGCATATGCATCACAATTAGACCCACTATGCTTCTTTGACTTGTGCCTTCAATCAACAAATCTCATCTTGCACCATATGCATTTCAAAATGTTTGGCCAATATTCAAATGCTGTATTCATCCTCTCAAATCAGGCCCTAATGGTGAACGGTTTGCATTTATGGAACAAATCAATGCAACAAATTAAACTAAATATGAGACAGGAAATTCCAATCAGTAGCAGAGAGAATCTGTCCTAGCTGGGTTTAATACCTTTTTTTTGTCATTTTAATAACAAACTGCTTATACACAGGCATATGCATCACAATTAGACCCACTATGCTTCTTTAACTTGTGCCTTCAATCAACAAATCTCATCTTGCACCATATGCATTTCAAAATGTGTGGCCAATATTCAAATCCTGTATTCATCCTCTCAAATCAGTCCCTAATGGTGAACGGTTTGCATTTATGGAACAAATCAATGCAACAAATTAAACTAAATATGAGACAGGAAATTCCAATCAGTAGCAGAGAGAATCTGTCCTAGCTGGGTTTAATACCTTTTTTTTGTCATTTTAATAACAAACTGCTTATACACAGGCATATGCATCATAATTAGACCCACTATGCTTCTTTGACTTGTGCCTTCAATCAACAAATCTAATCTTGCACCATATGTATTTCAAAATTTTGGCCAATATTCAAATCCTGTATTCATCCTCTCAAATCAGGCCCTAATGGTGAACGGTTTGCATTTATGGAACAAATCAATGCAACAAATTAAACTAAATATGAGACAGGAAATTCCAATCAGTAGCAGAGATAATCTGTCCTAGCTGGGTTTAATACCTTTTTTTTGTCATTTTAATAACAAACTGCTTATACACAGGCATATGCATCACAATTAGACCCACTATGCTTCTTTAACTTGTGCCTTCAATCAACAAATCTCATCTTGCACCATATGCATTTCAAAATGTTTGGCCAATATTCAAATCCTGTATTCATCCTCTCAAATCAGTCCCTAATGGTGAACGGTTTGCATTTATGGAACAAATCAATGCAACAAATTAAACTAAATATGAGACAGGAAATTCCAATCAGTAGCAGAGAGAATCTGTCCTAGCTGGGTTTAATACCTTTTTTTTGTCATTTTAATAACAAACTGCTTATACACAGGCATATGCATCATAATTAGACCCACTATGCTTCTTTGACTTGTGCCTTCAATCAACAAATCTAATCTTGCACCATATGTATTTCAAAATTTTGGCCAATATTCAAATCCTGTATTCATCCTCTCAAATCAGGCCCTAATGGTGAACGGTTTGCATTTATGTTGAATGAAGTAAGAATCCACTGCAGTAAAAATATCCTCACCTCGAGTGGTGGTAGTAAGGTTGACTGACATGAGAATGTCCTGCTTCAGATCCTCATTTTCAATATATTGCACATAAACGATGAGCACAGCCTCGTCTGCGACAGTTGTAGTTTCATCAAGTTGTATGGCAAATGGACCCTTTCTAAGCTTTTCTGACAGCTGCTGCTCGCAATCACTTGACATCTTATCAATTCGGTCTTTCACTACATTGTTCGAGAGTAGTACTGATTTTAGTTTATCCGCCACCTGTGGGCCGCACAGTTTCTAAACCATTTTGATGCAGGCTGGTTTGATGAGCTGCTCGCCAATATTGTGCGGTTTCTTTGCTTTTGCAATTAAAAGCGAACACTCAAAGGAGGCTTCGGTAGCCTTCTGTAAATCACTGCCACCCCTGCTCCACGCTACTCTAACATCAACAGGCTTGTTCGCCTTGAGAGACTGTTCTTTCCTCCGAAAAAAGTCTGGATCCTTCCCAACGGTTTCTGGGTGCTTAGACGCCTGATGTCTCTTCAGCTTGCTGGGCTTCAGGCTCGAGTTTGCTCGATTTTCGCCTCTGGCGGCTGACTGCAGACGAGCCGAGAAAGTTAACTAGCGTGCTAGGCTAGCTACAGAAAGTGATACAGTCAACTGATTCGCGTTTTAGCGGCTACCCGGTAGCCTACTGTTAACGTTCAAAAATCATGTCTAGATGTTTATTTATTTATCTTTATTTTTTATTGTAGTGGAGAGACTATTCATGCTTCTGATGATAAAAAAAAATCTAAAAAAAAAAAAAATCTAAAAAAATAAAAAAAAATCACAAAAAAAAGACCTCAAATCATCTGTGGTCTGGCGGACCCCCTGCGCCCCCTGGCGGACCCCAGGGGGTCCGCGGACCCCAGGTTGGGAATCACTGCCCTAGGGGAAATTCAGGAATGCTTTTATCTAAAGCAAGTTATGCCTCAGATTCACCCATTCACACACAGACGGTCGGAGGCAACCATGCAAGGTGCCAACATGAGCGGGCACACACTCATGCCGCACACACGCACACTTATGGCCAAAAGGAAAGGCCACTTTAAATTAGAATAACAGGAACAGTGTATTGCACTACCAAAGCTACCTAGCATGTCCTATATGCTCTGTAAATAACTATGTACAGATACCGAGATGTCACACCATGTTACCTGTTACCTGTTTATTGCACAATGTTGTTTTTTTATTGGATTCTATTATATGTTTTTTTTTTTTTTTTTTATATCTTTCTTCCCCTCCTTTTTTCCCGATTTTTCTCCCATCCCACCCTTCCTGGTTGTTGCGGACTTTCCCCTACTGTTGGTCCGGGAGACCGGAGACTGTCACATGCTTTCCTCCGACGCATGTGCAGCCTGGGGCAGGCCAACCTGGCCGCGCAGGTTCTCACCGGGGAGAGTGTAGCGTGTGGGAGGCCACACTATCTCTCCTCAGATCCAACCCTCGCTGAGCAGGCGCCCCGACCGAACTGTGGGGGTCGATGTCCACAACGCCCAGGACCCACCCTTCAGCTTCCCACCCCCTGATACAGCCAATTGTATCAGCGTGAGAGGACAGCCAAGCTGATAGCAACGCCGGGAGCTGGATTCGAACAGGCGAATCCTAGTGTCTCCCGGTGTTGGTGACGAACGTAATCTCCGTGCGCCACCTCCCCCCCCCGGATTCTATTATATGTTGTACCACTGTATTGCACATCGTTGCGGGCAAGACCACCCGCATTTCATTGTATACTTGTATGCCGTGACAATTAAAACTCTTGACTTGACTTGAACCTGCTCATCGGGAGCAGTTAGGTGTTAAGTGTCTTGCTCAAGGACACCTCAACATGCTGCCGGGAGGAGCCGGAAACTAACCAAGAACCTTCTGACTAGTGGAATTCAATGGGGACCCAAATCATGGCTGTTAAAACACCATTCAAGCCGTCTATGTAGTTAGCATGCTGTGTAGCTGTTTGACCCACATTAGACCCTCTTTTCATCAACATCATCTTGTAGGCAAAACCGTCTCTGCTTCCTTAAGCCAAACCAGAGAGACGGGACGTCCTCGATGACAGCACTTTTTCCACAGACAGGTCATCACACATCACATGGTTTCATCCAGGGGCCACCCCTGGACAGACTTCCGAAGCCAAATTGCGCGTGCATCCCAAACCATCATGATTTATTTTCTACGGTAACATAATCTATACAGTACCACATTGAATTCTACTAGCAGTGTTAAACAATGCTAATAATCTGTTTGCAAGATCTCAAAATCCCCAACAGCGTTGCAAGGTGTATGGACTGAAATGACTCCCAATTCATCAAACAAGCAATGTGCCGACCAACTGGCCCCGGTATTCACTGACATCTTCAACCTGTCCTTGGAACAGGCTGTCATCCCCACCTGTCTGAAGAAGTCCACCATCATCCCTGTACCCAAAAAATCTAAGCGCGCTTGCCTCAACGACTACCGCCCTGTAGCCCTCACCTCCATAGCTATGAAGTGCTTTGAGAAGCTAGTGAAGGGCTACATCTGTTCCTCCCTCCCCATCAACCTGGACCCCCTGCAATTTGCATATCGCCCCAACAGGTCCACGGAGGACGCCATAGCCCATGTGCTGCACACAGCAGCATCACACCTGGACAAGAGGCAGGGGAACTATGTGAGAATGCTGTTCATCGACCACAGCTCAGCATTCAATACCATAGTCCCCTCCAAACTCATAGCCAAGCTCAGGGACCTGGGCTTGAACTATGACCTCTGCCAGTGGGTCTTGGACTTCCTGAAGGGCAGACCCCAGGTGGTAAGAGCAGGCAACTGCACCTCCTCATCCATCACGCTCAACATAGGGGCCCCCCAGGGCTGTGTTCTGAGCCCCCTCCTCTACTCCCTGTACACACATGACTGCGTAGCACAGCGGAACAAAAACACAATCATCAAATTTGCTGATGACACAGTAGTGGTGGGCCTGATCTCTGCCAACGACGAGAGGGCCTACCTGGAAGAGGTAGAGAATCTGTCACAGTGGTGTCAGGAGAACTGCCTCTCCCTGAACGTCAGCAAAACAAAAGAGATGATTGTGGACTTCAGGAGGTCGGGGGTCAAGGACTACAGCCCCCTCAGCATCGACGGGGCACCGGTTGAGAGAGTGAACAGTTTCAAGTACCTCGGAGCCCACATATCCGAGGATTTGACATGGACTACACACATTGACAGTGTTGTGAAGAAGGCACGACAACGCCTCTACTTCCTCAGGCGCCTAAGGAAGTTCCAAGTCAGTCAGAAGATCCTTAGGAACTTCTACTCATGTACAATAGAGAGCATCCTGACTGGCAACATCACCTCCTGGTTTGGGAATAGCACTGCACAAGACCGTAGCAGACTACAAAGAGTGACACGTTCAGCCGAACGCACAATTGGAGGGGGGCTTCCCACCCTCCAGAACATTTACAACAAGCGGTGCAGGGGGAAGGCTAAGAGAATTATTAAGGACTCGAGCCACCCGAACAACTGCCTCTTTGAACTGCTGCGGTCAGGCAAGCGATACCGGAGTCTTAAGGCGAGCACAGAAAGACTCAGAAGAAGCTTCTATCCCCAGGCCATCAGGCTGCTAAACGAACAATAAACACTATGCAACAACCATCAAATGCACACAGCACACTGTTATGTACTAGGAGCCTGATCACTCCTGTGTCACTGTGCATGCAGGCCTGATCACTCCTGTGTCACGGGGCATGCAGGTGAGGGCTGCCAATTAGTTAATTAGTGCTGATTGGTTACCTGCTGGGAACTTTAAAACCAGCCCTGGAAACACACATGCAGGGTCTGTGGTTAGAGAAGTGTTGGGTAACAGGTAGCTATCACGGTCTTCTGTCCTTGTACTTTAGTTTACACCAGTAATTCCTTAATAGAGTAGCATTTTGAGTTTGAGCACAGGGTTTTGGTGTTGGTTTGCACATAGGTTGCGGGCCTTTGAGCCAGGGTCGTAACACACACCCACACGCACACACTCACTTAAACAAACAACACACTGCAGCACCCACTCTCCACACTTTAGATCACACAAACACACTTTATATTTATTGATAAAGGATTTGCACTACACCTCGTACACCTACTGTAAATTGTACCTAAATTGCACCTCATCCCATTTCTGCCTTGCACTATATAGTATTGTATATTAGTACACTGCATAGTATTGTATATTATATGGTAACTCAGTTACGTCTATTCTGCATCGAACATTGTACATATGTCTATACTGAACACTGTGACCTAATTTTTTTACTTCTAATTTACATGCTATACTATGTTATTATTTCATACTTATCTTGTCTTGCACAGTCTCTGGAGCGTAACAGTAAGAAGCATTTTGTATAAAAGTATTCTGTACTTCTGTATGACAACTATTAAAGAAACTTGAACTTGAAACTTGAGGCTTCTAAGAAATGGGTAGTCTCCGTTTAAGTTCCTGGGTGAAATGCCACAAAAAGGTTACGCTTTAAAGGTGAGCTGTTTGAGATCAGTGTCTGGGACCAACGGGTGGCATGGCCAGGACTTTAGAACTGTCCCCAGATAGGAAAGGTCAGGACCGATAAGAGCAGAGCCTGAGGCCATAGAAACCCTTATAACACGGCTCAAAGACCTCTCTCTCAACCATCTGTCATCATCTGTCATCATCTGTTGGCCTATCTGTCTCTGTCTCTTTTTCTTTTTTTCAGTCATTCTTTCTTTCTTTCTTTCTTTCTTTCTTTCTTTCTTTCTTTCTTTCTTTCTTTCTTTCTTTCTTTCTTTCTTTCTTTCTTTCTTTCTTTCTTTCTTTCTTTCTTTCTTTCTTTCTTTCTTTCTTCTTTTTTCTCGCTCACTAGGCAGCTACCCCTCCCCTGCCTCCCCTCCCCCACTCCAGCAGCCTACAGTACCCTGGTGTTAAATGCCAATGGATTATCTTCATCTGTTTTCCTCAGGATCTCTCGCTGTGCTGTGAACTTTAAGATGATCAGTTGTACCAGAATATGGGATCACTTTTATGAATGTATTCCAGTGTTAATTTTGGCAGCTATTTTCATTTTAGTTTTAGTCTTAGTCATGTGTCAAGTGCTCCTTTTTCGTTTTCATCATATTTAGTCATCTTCATAAATTTTTCGTTTAGTCAGTTTTAGTCAACTAAATGTCTGAGCATTTCAGTCTTAGTCAGTTTTTGTCTCAATTTTGTCTTTTTTGTTTTAGTCTAGATTTAGTCGACGAAAACGGATGACATTTTTGTCTATTTTTAGTTAATGGAAAAAAACTTCAGAAAGTCAGAAATAGTCAACATGGAACATTTTCTGATTTAAATTGCGTATTTATTTTTTAACCTAGGGGAATCTGAGTCGGCGGCACAAGTGATACACAGGAAGTTGGTGTAGACATGGTCCAATGTATTGTTGCTCCTACAGTATATGTTGGTGTAGACATGGTCCAATGTATTGTTGCTCCTACAGTATATGTTGGTGTAGACATGGTCCAATGTATTGTTGCTCCTACAGTATATGTTGGTGTAGACATGGTCCAATGTATGCATCAAAGAGAGCATTACGGATGTGGTGACGTTGTTTCTGACCAGAGAGACGACGCTGAACTCTGTCTGTCTTCTGTTTGCTGTGTCTTTCCTTTCTCTCTGCCATGTCTGTCCTCTCTCTGCTGTGTCTGTCCTCTCTGTCATGTCTGTCCTCTCTCTCTCTGCTGTGTCTGGCAGCGGTTTATTCTATAACAGGATACTGTAAACTAAGTAAACAGAACACACAGTAGTACTAGTAGTAGTACACACTGATTGCAATCTGCTTGCATAAAAACATTATATAAAATCACATTCTGAGGTCAGTGTTAAAGTGCCACATGGAAGAGGTCTGGTTAGTGGTTAGAGTTAGAGGTGGTCTAGGTCTGGTTAGGGTAACTTAGGGGTAGTTAAGCATTCATTATAATTTATTATTATTATTTAGATAGATGGATGTAAAGGGCTAGACCAACTCTTAACCCCTATCCGGACCTAGACCACCTCTAAGTCACAACCCTAACTTAGGGGTTAAAGTTAGATGTGGTCTAGGTCTGGTTATACTGATCCGATACCAGTGCATACATAAAAAAATAATTATATTATATAAATTATAAAACTTTTTTTTCTTTTCATTTTTACAGCTACTGTTTTATATATACTGTTTTTTAGTAATAACTAGAAAGTAATGGTATTTATTCAACAACAGGTGATTGTATAGATTAGTATTAGTATCATTAATTGACAACTAAGCTCAATGAGTTCACCCACGGAATGGTTGTTGGCACGTTGGTTCCACACGGACGTTAACACTTTGGCGTCCGCAGTCTTGCGGCGATTTATGCCTCAGAGGACAGCGGTTTGTTTACAAACCTATGTACTTTCTAAGAGATATATATATCATTTATAGTATTGCTATCTGTCCATTATCATTGTCACTTGAGTGCATAAACTGTGCCTTCATAATGGCTTAAAGAAAATAAAAATCCATCGGTTGGTTGTCATTTTATAGCGTCATGAATATAAGGTTCATCGCGCTTTTCGTCTAGTCTTTTTTCCAGGAAGCTAGATAATAGGCTAAACGTTGGCGCCGTTATATCAAACGCCATTTCTGCTGTATACGAATGAAATAAAACAAACTGCGTAGCATCCAGACTATTACAGAGCATCTATGGATGAAATGGGGGCGGCGGGGAACGCCGTTTAGTATTATTGATTAGCAATATAGTGTGCTTCAATCAGCCATGTTCACTGATCATCACGGTTTTAAAACAATGTCCAATCCAGCTGTAATTTGGGGGAATAGTGTCCTACCGTCAGGCCATGTGATCGCCGGCAGCATTTCTTCATTAGTCATCGGATTCTGGTAGATCGATATGTACATTGGCTAATCATAAATCCCATTATTCCAGGCTGAAAAATACGTTCGGTAACTGGATCAAAGATGGAGGGTCTTCGTTTGGAATCGAGGCTCATATGATCCGCCCACAGGACTGTAAAAGAAAATCCCCTCAATGATACTGCAGTGGAGCGATGGTGCCCCTAAGCGGATCTGGCCGGTAGTGCATGTTTCGAAAATCAAATATGTGGGTAGGTAATGGATCTCGATAGCGGACGTTAATAGCGTTATAAATATGGAATAAAACAATAACAACTTGCCACGCGTATATACGTGGCTCTGGTCCACAACGAAACACGTATATACTCGTGGACGGACGGCATAGTGTTAAACGTTGTTGCTCACTTCCTATCCAGGCTGCTCCGGTTCAGTTAGCTCCTAGCAGAGGATCTGTTGTGATTTTTAATGCAAAATAAATATTCAACATTCTCTTTTGAGACTCCGCCTCAGACTCTTATCATTTGGCACTAAAAGCTAAACATTGTCACCGGTATGGCTGTCTGCATTATGTCATTAATTGTGTGCAAGAGTTCGATCAGTTAGCCACGTTAGCGTGAGCTAGCTTAGCCACTAGCTAACGCGAGCTAGATGGAAATACAAACAATGTGGTGAACAAGTGATTTACCTTGCAATACTCCTTTGCCAACTTGCTGTACTTTGCTTGCAGGTCTGCAGCTGGATTATGAATAGTCCCAACTTTAGCCAAGGTAACGTTAAGCTAAAACTAGCTTTTCAAATAGCTCTTCAGCTAATGCTAATAACACAGAGCTCCCGTCAGCCGTCACACTGCTCTGTCGGGACGATTGCATTAAGAAAAGTTATAATTAGTTTGTCTCGTCTTGTTTTAGTCAACAATATCAACATACATGAAGAGAAATTTCGTCCTGGTTTTTGTAAATTACATTTTTGTGTGCTCAGTTGTGGTCAACGATATTTAATAAACTATTTAGTCTCGTTAGCGTCACATGGTATTCAATAACGTGACGTCACGTCTCGTTGTCGTCATGAAAAAAACCTTCGTTGACGAACATCTTTCGTCATCAATTTAGTCAACAAAATTAACACTGATGTATTCAGGCGATCGCAGAACAGAATGATCAGAATGTTTGCGGCCAAGCAGTAGAAAGACAAAGGCTGTCTCTAGCAACGGTTTAACCTTAGAAGGGCTACTGTATATAAAGTAACCTTTTCCCAGCTGTGTTTACATTGCATTTCCCTTGCAGCAGCAAACAGAGTTACTTCACCTGCCAGCCATCACAGTGGAGCATGTAGCTGTGGCTTCACCCCCCACCACCAAGAACCTAGGTGTAGTCCTTGACGACCGGTTGAACTTCTCCACTCACATCGCCACAACAACCAGAACCTGCAGATTCTTCCTGAGCAACATCAGAAGGATCCTCCCCTGACTGAAAAAAGAAGCCACCCAACCAGGGCTTGACGTTGACACCTGCCCACCTGCCCAGGGCTAGTGAAAATGCTGAGTGGCTAGTGACTTTGGAAAACCACTAGCCACAGTGGCTAGTGAGCCAAAAAGTTAACGTCAAGCCCTGCATAGGTGTGTCAATGATAATGTTCATGGCGTTTGGAGCAATAATATAATTACTAGGTTCAACACAGCCAAGACATAGCCCAGATAACAAAAGATGTTAATTCAATGTTGAGTTATGGTCAAAATGCTTGATTTTTGGTTAAGGTCGACGATTGATGGTGGATCAATGAACCAATTGACCAATGTTGAAAACATGTCATTGAATCAATATTGTTTTGTGGTTGAATTTTAATGATTGAAATGCCAAGATCTAATAAATGTTGAATCAACGTATGCTGTTCAACATATGCTGTTTGTCGTCATTGTCTCATCACCCAGACTGCACTGCACTTGTGCCTTGCCTCCCAGAATGCACCTGTGCGGCAGCTTCCTGGCAGCTACCTCATGTCTCTCTGCATTGTGAAGACTGGTGAGTACTGCATGGCAATAATGTCGATTATGTTGTATGTTGTATGTATGCTTTCGATTGCAAACGCCAGCGGAGTAGTGCCGTGTTCGTTTTTACATGGTAGAGAATATTATATTAACCGTTATGCATGCCTGCTAGCTGAAGTTAATTTAGCTAGTAATGTTAGCAGTTAGCTATAATGAATGTTTCTTGATTTTGGTGTTTAGTGATATCCACCTGTTGCATATACTGTTATACATTTTATGTAGGCTAACGTCAGTAACGTTTCAAAATGTGGCTTATGCTGTATTCTTTAACAGGATACACTGGCACAATCAGTTAGCTTAGCATTGCTGCTACCATTATGCTTGCTTGCTAAAAAGTCGTGGTAAACCAACAACATGGCAGGGTGCAGGCATACAGGGCCTGTCTATCTCCCTCCCTCCCTTATGTGTCCGTGCTTAAAACAGTGAATGATGACCGCATGTTCTCAGAGCATTTTCAGAGCACTGTTAAACTGTTAAATGGTCATTTTAAAACTAATATAAGAAATTAATGTATATAGTGGTATATTTATGAGGGGAAAAAATGTTTGCAACAACTTTTAACCTTTATACAGGTAGGTTATTGATAACTAATTCTGTTATGAGTGTCATATTACAGTGACATTCATACAGTATCCTTTGATTTCACATAATTTAATTATTATTTCACAATAAAATACTGTAATCAAAATCCTCTGTAATATCACATCAGATTTTGTAATCTCACAATAACATAGCAATATTTCACATTTAATTATTATTTCACAATAAAATACTGTAATCAAAATCGAAAGGTCCATTTGCATATTATTGGTATCTAGGGACATCTATGGACCTCAGGGAATGTATTCACAGTGTCAGAAATATTGTGTCTATTACTAGGCTTGCTTAAATTGTGATGAAACAAAGGCGAATATGAATTATGATTTTTCTTTGCATCTTTGACAGTGAATAACACCATGCTAATAATGACCAAACATTAAAAACTGCCACTGATCTCGTTCAGTCCCCTCTTGAGATCATGTGTAAAAAAGAATCGAAGGAAATTAATAAAGGGAAGATGATTAAACCGAAGGTTCTGTAGATACGGTACTGAATTCTCCCATCCGGTCCAATGCAATTTGAAATATTATTATAGAATATGATGCTTATAAATGACCTTATTATAGCCAATTCGCACATATATATATATATATATATATATATATACATACATATATTATCTTTCAAATGCCTGAGTTCAATTTGGATTGAGTATCACCAGGCATGCATAAGAACAGATAATAATCTACTGTAATCTACTGTACTTTTTAATTTTCCCCACAGTGCAACCGTTTTGAAACTCATTTCAGATCTAATTGTTCCTACATGTTAACAATAGGGAAGAGAAACTAACTGCGTTTTAAAATGTGTCAAACGTTACCTTTTGTGGCTTATTATCCCGAATAATAACAGTTATTGAAATAATTCATACAGAACTCTGAACCTTGAATCCCATTATAATCTTCCAGGAAGTGTAGTTCAGAAAAATTCCCACGGTTCAAAATTTCCAAAATGGTCGCCCTCTCGGAATATACTTCAGCTAATCGAAAAGTTAATTCTAACATTCTACATGCTTTTGTGACATGTTAGTGATGTTAATACTTGAATACGTTTGATATTAAAAACGCAAATTTTATGCAACACTCGGGTGGAACAGGTTAACCTGCTAGTTGTGTGTCCCATTCACAGCTCAGTAAAAGAGAAGTGCTCCATCCATCTCAACTCCTGTGTCCGTTATTCACACAGGACAGAAACACAGTGGTCACATTTGCTTCACTGATTCTAAATTTTTTTTTCTTTTCTTTAATAGGTTGAAGGTTCATCATCCTTACACAGCATGCACAGGGAGAGATCTTATGTCCCATAGGTGATGAACAGAAGTAAGCTCAACACTGCAGTGATGAGTGAAATGATTGGTTCTGTGTTTCAGGTTCATGGTAGAGGGGTCTACAGTCAAATTGTGAACTTATCATTTAACAGCATCATAATTTTTTTTTTGCTGTTTAGTGTTAGTCTCCTTGTATTTAAAGAAGGCTAGACGCCGCAGAGAGGGAAGACGACACACTGGAGTGGCAGGAGAGTCCAGGCTGATGAGGTCCTGTCAATCAATACGGGTATGTGTATGGGTGGCAAAACAGCGCCAGTGTCCTCTCCATTCACACTCCATTGGGAGCAATTAGGGGTTACAGGGGCACTGCCATGCTAGACTAACTTAGGTTATTTGGATTGAATGTTTAAATTATGTATAGATTTTGTAAAATATAATTTCCCCCAATAGTATTGAGTTAACCTATGATTCCTTCCTATCCCTAGGTGTGTGAGGTGGGGCCCAGCAGACATACCGGACGGGGAGACAGAGGAAGCCTTGGGGGCTTTGAAAAGGGATCTGCAGACCATCTACGCAGGCATGCAATCTACTTTACTTTTGGTGAATTGACACATGACATCCCACATTAAGCAAAAAGGCCACCTTAATATTCAGAATGAGTAATGATGAGATAGCATGAAATTAAAGGTTTTCCACTCAATTTCCCAGAGGTGGCGACATCAAATTTAATTGTTGTTACTTGGGTACTCATTACATGTATTTGTATGTCTGTACACAGAGGAAGGGATGGGTGGGGCAGAGAGCAGAACTTCTGATGGAGAGGACCTACGTCATCCTGCAGCGGTCCTTGAACAAAATGCCTGCACCAACAATGGTGGAGCTCAAAGAGGAATGGCCTTTTCTCTTCGCTCAGACGGGGCTTTTCTCCCACTTTGGCCTCCTGACAGACACTGATGCCCTTCAAAAGATCCAAGATGCCCTGGGTCAGAGAGGACGGACCATCCTGCAGTTCTGCCAGAAACTGGACAACCCAGAGATCAGGGAAGTTCTGGCCAGATATGATCCAGAGGCTTCGGAGAAGACTCCTTATGGTGTACTTCAAAGAGCCTACGGAGAAACTGCTGCTCGGAGTTGATGTAAGTTTTATTTATTTAAATATTAAAATATTTGAAATGCTAAACGAGTGATTACAAACCCTACAAACACTGTGATAGACCCTCTAAACACTGATAGACCCTCTAAATACTGTGATAGACCCTCTAAACACTGTGATAGACCCTCTAAACACTGTGATAGATCTGTCACAGTGTTTAGAGGGTCTATCACAGTGTTTAGAGGGTCTATCACAGTGTTTAGAGGGTCTATCAGTGTTTAGAGGGTCTATCACAGTGTTTAGAGGGTCTATCACAGTGTTTAGAGGGTCTATCACACCCTCTAAACACTGATAGACCCTCTAAACACTGTGACAGACCCTCTAAACACTGTGACAGACCCTCTAAACACTGATAGACCCTCTAAACACTGTGATAGACCCTCTAAACACTGATAGACCCTCCAAACACTGTGACAGACCCTCTAAACACGGTGACAGACCCTCTAAACACTGTGATAGACCCGACAAACACTGTGATAGACCCTCTAAACACTGTGATAGACCCTCTAAACACTGATAGACCCTCTAAACACTGGCTTTTTGGGCGCGAGTGCAGGGATTTTTGGCTAGTGAAAATGCTGAGTGGCTAGTGACTTTGGAAAACCACTAGCCACAGTGGCTAGTGAGCCAAAAAGTTTACGTCAAGCCCTGCACCCAACTCCTCCTGCAATCAACAAGTCATGTCTCGCTACTGCAATGCACTGCTAGCTGGTTTACTGACCACCGCCACCAAGCCACTTCAACTCATACATAACGCAGCGGCCCGCCTGATCTCCAACCAACCAGAGTCAGCCCATGTCACCCAACTTTTTAGAGAGTTGCACTTGTCCTTGACCTGGCATATTGTGCAAGGAAGGGAACGGCTCCCGCCTACCTCCGGTCAATGGTCTCTAACTACACACCCTCAAGACCCCTCCGCTCTACATCTTCTGGCTGCTTCAGACCCACACCTATCCAAGCTCTGGGAGGGTCATCAAAGAGAAGCCGCCTATTCTTTGCCCTTGCTCCACAATGGTAGAACGAACTTAAAACACACTTCTTCAATCAATATCGGAAAAAATAAAACGAACCTTTTACTATCATACTGTAGCGCTTCCGCTATTGACGACTCACCGACTCGGTTGTTGTTTCTCACTTCTCACTTTATTCAACTCTCCAGGTATGGGGCTCAGGTACAAAGACTCGGTGCATCATCTCTGCTTGCATTCCCATACCCATACCCCAAGAGAGCGTACTCTCTTATACCCTTAGCCCTTGCCCCCACCCCTCTACCAACCTCGGGCTCGCGAGACCAATAGCGTCACCTTCCAGCCCCAGGTTGGTAGAGCGCAAGAGTGACAGCTCGGCTGACCAATCACCTCAATCCCAGGGTCGTTACAATATACTTTGCTACTAAATAATCGTCCTTCCCTATATTACTACCTACAGTCAGGGCCGGCCCTAGCATTTCAGCAGCTCTAGGCGAGATTCTGACAAGCGCCCCTTGTGCGCGGCCGCGGCCACTGAAACAGTCTTAAGGCCCTCCCATAGTCGAGCAGACTGTACACAGAGCAGACTCCGCGGAGGTCCGCGCGGACTATTTGAGCTTTGATCTCAGCGGACAGCAGACCCACAGCAGAGTCCAAGTGCGAAGCTCCTATTTTCTGACACGCGGACGTCCGCGCCGCTGACTTGGTGTCACACAAAACGTTGCTCGGCGTTTTGGTTGACATCGAACTGCATTTAATGTGACGCCGATCTGCATTTTACTCTGACCACTCGCCTTGCCAAGAGAGATGTTTGAATGGCTTTTCTAAATGAAGTGTGTAAAATTGCCAGTTTTATTTCGAAATATTGGAAACGGAGATAACATAGAATGTTATCTCCGTTTCCAATATTTTGAAATAAAACTGGTGCTTTTATTTCATGCAATGCGTGTTTGTCATTTCAGCACCACGCGCTGTCCACCTCAAGCCTATACGGTACATTGCATCTCGCTGCCTATATACCTGTTATTCAAGTGTGTAAAACTGCCCGTTTTATTATCGAAATATTGGAAACGGAGATAACATACTCTTTATTTTGACATCGGATGACGACGACATGACAGAAGTTGAACAGCGTGGGGACAATTGTGTAAACAATTGTGTAAACTGGCGCGTGACATGTAGGAAATTGGTCCGCGGAGGTCCGCTCGACTATGAAGGCTCAAAGAGTCCAGTGGACCTCCGCGGAGTCTGCTCTGTGTACAGTCTGCTCGACTATGGGAGGGCCTTTAAGCACGGGCGCACAGCAATAAGTACAGTATTGTATATTTAGTTCAGAATAAAACCGCTTCCTGACAGCCAGCGAGCGAGCGAACTAAAGACGAAATCACGCGCGACACTGTCCTGATATGACGCGGCGCGTGTCCGAGTGTGTCTGTGTGTGTGTGTTACCTGGAACAGGGGGCAAAAGCAGCCTGCGATTCTCTACCAATAAAAAGTGTTTAGGCGCGGGACTCGGCCGCGTAATTCGCTCAACTAGAGACACACGAGCAAATATTTGAGGGGTGAACGATATCGCTGCTCAGTTCTCTGTCGCTCGCGGCAGGTCAGGATTGTCTGATTGAAACGAATACATTTTAATAACTTCGCTCGCTCGCGTCACTCTATGTCAGGACGGGGTGTAAAGCAGGGTTTTTGTGGTCTTTCATTACAGGATTGTACATTGCCATCAGCTGCACCTGTTTAAGGAAGTTGCCATTGTCTGTTTTTTTTAGCATTGCGCATTGCGAAGCATAATAGAGACAGTATGGTTTACGGAATGATATTATTTTAATTAACCTCTTAACTGGCGCCCCCGAAAGTGGCAATTTTTTTACTTGAACTTGCGGACTGCATACTTTTTTTGCAAACCAAAATACTATACTTTATCCTTATAGCACATGCATGAGCCGGGTATCTTTTGAAAGATGACATTCTGAAGTTTCTGATTCAATTCACTTTTAGTGCTAATGAAATAGAGCAGGGGTGGCCAACCAGTCAGAGACTAAGAGCCACAAAAATTACTGTGGTACCACAAAGAGCCACACCATATACCAGCGTTTCTCAACCTTTTTTTTCAGTCACGGCACCCTTCATGTGTTTATAGGTCTCACCCGCTGGCCTCTGAAGTTGCTAATGTCTTTTTTATTTGGGCCTCACAGGGTTAAAAGTACCCTGTGAGACCCACGGTTGCAAAATTACAAAATCACTTTTAGCCATTTAAAAAAAGAATGTTTATTTAAAAAAAATTTAAGGGGAACTATTTTACTATTTATTTCACTATTTGGGCACTTTTACACAATTCCTGTGAGTCTATGGAACACCTAGGTTTTTTTCAAAAAAAATAAATGCATTGTTTTGTATTTCTAATCAAGTACTCAAAAACCAAATTTTTCTACCTCAAGATCTTAAGCCGTTTTGAGGCTGGGCTCCAACCACTGTGTGGCCTGGTGCCACCTGCCACATCAACTGCCACATTATTATGCAGCTGAGAAATCTCTGACATCACAGATATGCACATTTTCAGATGACTCAGTTCAGTGAGGGTGAATATTGTGAGAGGAGAATTGGAAGAATGCGCCAATATGAGAATTAGAGACATAGATCCTATTAATATAAGTCCACATAGCTAAGAAACAATGGTAAACACTGAAAAAGGCCATTTATAAGATAGTTCCTCTTTAAGCACATGTATAGTCAATTGGTCCTGTTGTTCAGCCTCACAATGCTATTTGATAGAAAATGTGTTTATATGTCCCACCCTCTGGCCTCTGAAGTTGCTAATGTCTTTTTAATTTGGGCCTCACAGGGTTAACCTCTTAAGCCCGAGATATACAGTAAAAGTGTATATTTTCAGCATTACGTTTGTTTACCAATTATTTTAACTGTTATTAGTGAAATATAAGATTATAGAAATCTCAGGGCATTGAGTCGGAAACCGGCGCATATTGACAGGAGGAAGTGGCACATCCAAAAGTGAGTGTAGTCTTTTGAAGGAAGAGACTCAGGGCTTTCAAATTTCGAAAAACTACCCTACCCAGCTCACACCAGCCCCTGTCAATCATCTGACTTCTGGATTTACTTTTTTATTTCTCTTATTTTTTGGGATTATCTCTCACAAACCTGAACGTTATTGCCATAAAACAGAACGCAGTTAGTTTCTCTACCTTTCTGTGAACGTCTTGCAAAAAACGGTGTTGCAATATGATGAAAAATGGTGGAGAAATGTACATTATAAAAAAGATGGCAGAATTCAGTACTGTATCTACAAAACGTTCTGTTTAATCATCTTCCCTTTATTCATTTGCTTCGATTTTTCAGGTCTGGTCAATTTTAGCATGGTGTTATTCACAGTCAAAGATTTTTTTTTTTAAATAGAATTGATATTCTCCTTTGGTTCATTACAATTTACTCAAGCCTAGTAACAGACACACTATTTCTGATACTGATCCATATATGTCCCTAGATTCAGATACCAAGAACATACAAATGGACCATTTAAAAAAAAAAAAAAAAATTATTCTACGTCCTTATGGAATGAGTGACATAGTGACAAAGTCTTGTGTAGTACATGTCCAAATCCGTGCATAAATGAGTGATTAGGAGCGGTTTTGAAATAAATAAAAATAAATAAATAGCTCAGAAAACCATTTTCTCATTGACTCCAATGCATTTGACGGAGAATTCTCTTCCTGTTTTCGCTCGTGACTTTTCACCTAGATCCCTGATTCGCTCATTCCCAGCTATATATATTTATAATATTATAAATGTCCGCCGTTGGGGACAGTGTTTGAAACAAAAAACGCACGCACGCATGCACACACACACACACACACACACACACACACACACACACACACACACACACACACACACACACACACACACACACACACACACACACACACACACACACACACACACACACACACACACACACACACACACACACACACACACACCCTCCACTCCTCATCTCAGAGCTCTATGCATATGAAGTCAGTGTTACCTCAGAGCTCTATGCGTATGAAGTCAGTGTTACCTCTGAGCTCTATGTGTATGAAGTCAATGTTAAAAAAAAAGTAGTAGAACGCGCTCACCTCACTAGACTTGACACTGGGTGCTGTAACCTCTGATATCATACATAAAAAATAGGGAAACAATGTCCAGGCACGCACTCCAGGTTTTTCCAAATTTATTGGCAGCCTGTAATCATGACGTTTTGGTGTGAACACACCTTCTTCAGAATGGCTTGCATGAAGCATGAAGGGTAAGTGACCCTAGTAAATACAAGTCAAACAGGAAGTGACAACATAGGAAGTGACAACACATTCCCACAAGAGATCTGCAAAAAAGTACAAAATACCACTTACAAGCACAACCTTTTCAGAATTATGTAAATCAAAAAGAAGCATGTAAATAAAAAAATAAAAGAAACAGTAAATCACAAAGAGATATATCTATATATAGTTATATATATTTTATACAGAGTAGGCCTACATCTTAAACTCTAAACATAAACACTCATGACCCATATAAGCCATCTTTCAATTATAAAGAATGATAAATGAAAATAGTAAACCATCGAATGAAATGAAATAATCAAATGAAACAGGTCAAAACATTTTCTTCATTGAGGCCTCTAGGCTCTAGACAATCCAGAAAATGAATATAGAAGCATTCCCTTTGTAGCAAGAGCCTGTCTCTGTCGCCGCCTCTTGGTGGTCTCAAGACCTGCTCTATACCCATGTATTTTAAGCCAGAAATATCATGTCCTAACTTATTAAAGTGCCTTGCAACTGAAGACTTCTCGTCATTTCTTCTTATAGAACATTTGTGCTCCGAAATTCGATTTTTAAAACGTCTTCTTGTTTTTCCAACATAGTAAAGGTTGCAAGGACATTTAAGCAAGTAAACAACAAAATCAGAATTACAGGTAATCCGGCCTCTAACAGCGATACTCCTACCTGTACTTGGTTGTAAATAAAATGTCTCTTTAATCATGCCATGACATTGGGTACAAGACAAACATGGAAAATTGCCATTTGGAATATTAGCCATAAAATGGGTAAATTTTTTGGGAAAATCTGTTTTAACTAACTGGTCCCTTAAGTTAGGTTGCCGTTTGTAGAAGTATTTGGGTGGTTCCTGGAACACACCTCCGATCTTAGGATCTGACTTTAAAATGTACCAGTATTTGTTCACAATATCACGCATATCTCTAGAAATAGGGCTGAAGGTGGACACCAATGCTACTGAGTTGCTTTTTACTTTGTCTTTATGTGTAAAAAGGGATTGTCTGTTTATCTGTTTAGTTTTATTAAGAGAATTTTCAATAAGGGCCTCACTATATCCTCTAGATCTAAAGTTCTGACAAAGCCTCGTAGCACATTCACTCCACAGATTAATCATGCATCAGTTGACACATTTTGTAGACTAGTGGAGGATGAAGTTATGCTTCTATGTGGGAAAAGTAATGAAACTAGATTATTCCCTAATCTGCTTGAGTCAGAGAGACTAGCACTTAAGGAATTGATGCAGTTAGATAATCTGGTGTACAGGAAGGCCGATAAAGGCTTGGCCTTAGTGGTACAGAATAAGAGTTCCTATGTTTTCTGAAATAAATAGACAATTAGCAGACACAGATGTGTATATTCCTTTAAGCACAGATCCAACTGTTCGGTTCTCTTTTGAGATCAAAGAGGTTCTAAAGCGCCTTCTTAAGGAGGGTGAGATTTCTGAGAAGGAATTTAAGTTCATGGTGAATGATAACCCAGTAAGAACTATTATTTACACTTTGCCCAAAATTCACAAGGATCTTCATAACCCACCAGGTCGACCTATTGTGGCTGGTATTGGGTCACTTACAGAACCTATCTCAAAATTTGTTGACTCACACCTTAAAGAATTGGCTGCAGCACAACCTGGTTATTTAAAGGACACTACCGACTTTCTAAGTAAGCTGTATGAGTGCAGTATAGAAGCTACTGATATTTTGTGTACTATGGATGTTTCTAGTTTATATCCTAGCATCCCACATATTGATGGGTTAAGTGCATGTAGATATTATTTGGATCAGAGAATAGAGCTACATCCCTCTACGGAGGCATTAATATCATTGACTCAGGAAGTCCTTAATAAGAATTATTTTCGTTTTCAGGATCAATATTTTTTACAGAAAAGAGGCCTAGCTATGGGCAGCCCGGTAGCGGTTAATATGGCCAACTGTTTTATGTCGATGTGACGTACGTGGGTTGGTCATTATCATTATTACTGTATTTAGGAGACCATGTGAACATCAGATTAGTATCATGAGTTGGGTTATGTTGTTCTTGGTGGTGTGATGTGTCATCTTTTAATGCTGTTTCTTCTCTTCTTCCCAGAGACCACTCATCCTCCTGATTGAGCTGATTGCACCTGCTTGATTACACCTGTGGGCAGTTAGTTGGATGAGTGGATATAAGCTGGAAGATGACACACACACGGGGCCCTCATTGATGGAAGTCACTGCCACGTTTCAGGGTGGAGTGAGGAGGCTGCCGTCTCGCCTATCTGTGGCCTGAAGCAACACTGTGTGGCTGGGTGCCATTTATCACATGGAGTGTGGATTAAACCCCATAGCTGTGGTGTCCTATGATGGGCACGTGGTTGTATTTTGACTAGTGTTTGTTTGTTTACATGTATGTATTGTTTGTCCTCCCCTACCTTTTCCCCTTTTTGCATTATCGTGGAGGTTTAAATCCCTATCACCATAAATATATAATTTACTATTTGGAAAACGTCTTGTGTTGTGTCTTCTTTTACCTATACCTGGGACCTTGATTTGAACGCATTTACTGAGAGAGGCTGCTTTTGCTCATGTGCCGCCCTCCAGTTGTTATTCTTAGACCTTCGTACATGACAGTCGAAGTTTGAGTCTGAATGTATTTTCAATAATAATCCATATGTTGGACACATTAAAGCCTATTGGAGGTATATTGATGATTTATTTTTTGTATGGTCAGGCACTAAAGAGGCTCAGGAAGAGTTCCACTTGTTTCTCAACTCTCAGAGAGAGACTATTAAGTTTACTATGAATTATGATTCACATTCC
>NC_140177.1:101784133-101791633 GCF_963971535.1 Notolepis coatsorum
TTATTATTATTATTATTATTATTATTATTATTATATTAGAGATGTAGGCTGTCTGGGTGGGGTTGGAGAGAAAGAGGCATGGGGTGAGAGAGAGAGAGAGAGAGAGGGGTGAGAGAGAGAGAGAGAGAGAGAGGGGTGAGAGAGAGAGAGAGAGAGAGAGAGAGAGAGAGAGAGAGAGAGAAAAGCTCTTATTTGCCAGATTTACAGTTAATTTACATGTTAAAGAGAGACTGCTTGTATGTTTATAGAGAGACATTTATAAAAACAATTTAATAGTTACAGTTGATATAATTGAATAGTTCAGCCTGCATTTGTTAGATGTGAATGGATACACTGGTTTTGTAAAACCACTGGCTGGCTGCTCTAATGCTGTGAGCATCATAGACTGTTGCTTTACCATACTTGATGGTACAGAAGCTGAAGCACTAGTTTAACAATTTACGTTATGTGCAGAGAAACAAGTTAAAAACAATTTATGCACTTTCAATAAAGCGTTTAAAAAAAACTGTTGGGGGAACGACGACTTCGTAACCTAGTTACTTTCAAAGTAACTAAGTTACTCTGATAATCAAGTAATCAGTAAAGTAACTTGGATTACTTTTTAAAGGAGTAATCAGTAATCAGTAATCGGATTACTTTTACAAGTAATCTGTGGCATCACTGGTGGTGACCTACCACTGTCTCTGGTCTAGTTGCAGTAGTGTTTAATGGTGACCTACCACTGTCTCTGGTCTAGTTGCAGTAGTGTTTAATGGTGACCTACCACTGTCTCTGGTCTAGTTGCAGTAGTGTTTAGTGGTGACCTACCACTGTCTCAGGTCTAGTTGCAGTAGTGTTTAATGGTGACCTACCACTGTCTCTGGTCTAGTTGCATTAGTGTTTAATGGTGACCTACCACTGTCTCTGGTCTAGTTGCAGTAGTGTTTAATGGTGACCTACCACTGTCTCTGGTCTAGTTGCAGTAGTGTTTAATGGTGACCTACCACTGTCTCCGGTCTAGTTGCAGTAGTGTTTAATGGTGACCTACCACTGTCTCAGGTCTAGTTGCAGTAGTGTTTAATGGTGATCTACCACTGTCTCTGGTCTGAGTCACAGTTGCAGTAGTGTTTAATGGTGACCTACCACTGTCTCTGGTCTAGTTGCAGTAGTGTTTAATGGTGACCTACCACTGTCTCTGGTCTAGTTGCAGTAGTGTTTAGTGGTGACCTACCACTGTCTCTGAACTAGTTGCAGTAGTGTTTAATGGTGACCTACCACTGTCTCTGGTCTAGTTGCAGTAGTGTTTAATGGTGACCTACCACTGTCTCAGGTCTAGTTGCAGTAGTGTTTAATGGTGACCTACCACTGTCTCTGGTCTAGTTGCAGTAGTGTTTAATGGTGACCTACCACTGTCTCTGGTCTAGTTGCAGTAGTGTTTAATGGTGACCTACCACTGTCTCTGGTCTAGTTGCAGTAGTGTTTAATGGTGACCTACCACTGTCTCTGGTCTAGTTGCAGTAGTGTTTAATGGTGACCTACCACTGTCTCTGGTCTGAGTCACAGTTGCAGTAGTGTTTAATGGTGACCTACCACTGTCTCAGGTCTGAGTCACAGTTGCAGTAGAGCTTGGGGTCGGTGCAGTTGCGTTCTATCCCACAGGCACATTTCTGTATGCCGGGTCCTGAACCCCCCCAGTAAGAATGCCTCTCATTGGCTCTTCCCACCCACCAGGTGAACGGGGTGCCGTCTGGGGAACAAACAAACAAACAAACAAACAGATAAACAACCTTTCAAACAAGAACAAGAATCATGGGATGATAGACCAACATAAAAAGTGGATAATATATTCAGCTGGGGATTGAGATATAAAAAGAAAAAACTTTATTTTGTGATAAGATGGGACCAATTTGGCTACAGGAACCCCCTCGTTCTTACGGTTACTTGCTGCCTTGACATGAGCACTGTAGCCATTATCTTTATTTCATGTCTCTATCACGTACATATGTTGTGACAAACAACATTATCTTTATTTCATGTCTCTATCACGTACATATGGTGTGACAAACAACATTATCTTTATTTCATGTCTCTATCACGTACATATGTTGTGACAAACAACATTATCTTTATTTCATGTCTCTATCACATACATATGTTGTGACAAACAACATTATCTTTATTTCATGTCTCTATCACATACATATGTTGTTACAAACAACATTATCTTTATTTCATGTCTTGCATCGAGATAAATGACCCGCATCGAGATTTGGGGGAAAATAACTCGATTGGGACATACCTAATTCAAAATATAACTTTTTGAAGTGTGCTCAAAATGGCAGAATAATGTTTTATATGCATAATGAACTTACTCTCTCAGAAAGTGCTGTACTGGCAGTACAGGATTCTAAACCTTCCTCCGCCACAGGCCCAAAGTAAACATGTATTATCTCATCCTGGGCCCCATGCTCATTAAAACATACTGGTAGTACCTCTACTCTGGCCATGTGGGGACCCACTAGCAATGAGGCCAACCCCATACAGTAGATCCCTGTATGTCCCAGGCTCATTACAATACATTAGTAGCCAGCTGTTGGCATGTAGGGTCCAGCCAACAATAGGCTTGATGTCCATTCTGGGTACTAGTAAGCCACCATTTATAAACCCTGTCTGTTGCCTCTGTGTCTGTGTGTGTGTGTGTGTGTGTGTGTGTGTGTGTGTGTGTGTGTGTGTGTGTGTGTGTGTGTGTGTGTGTGTGTGTGTGTGTGTGTGTGTGTGTGTGTGTGTGTGTGTGTGTGTGTGTGTGTGTGTGTGTGTGTGTGTGTGGAGAGAGGGACATCTTTTAAATATTAGTATTATATTAGAAAATTAGTATTTATTATAGAAAATAATAATTGCATCACAAGGTTCTCTGGATCTCTTGATCAGCAAACTAGATTTGCATCAACCCCAAGAGTTCCGCTTCAACATCACTGAAGAGATTGAGTGATTGCATTTATTGTTCAAATCAATTTTGAGAGGTCAGGAGATAAACAAAATGTTTCCTTTTTCTTACAGAATATTTATTTGATAACTTTTATCATATTTCTGCTGGAGTAAACAGTGGAGTAATAAAAAAGATAGGAGATAGAAAGTGAGAGAGAGAAAGAGATAGAGAGAGGGAGAGAGAGCAAGCGAAAGAGGGAGAGCGATAAGATAGAAAGAGAGAGAGAACGAGAGAGTGAGTGAGTGAGTGAGTGAGTGAGTGAGTGAGTGAGTGAGTGAGTGAGTGAGTGAGTGAGTGAGTGAGTGAGTGAGTGAGTGAGTGAGTGAGTGAGTGAGTGAGTGAGTGAGGGAGTGAGTAAGTGAGTGAGCAGTAGCGGTTCATCCATAGTGGGCGCTAGAGCGCCGCCCTCCCTGGTTTTTTTGCCCTAGAAATAAAATAAACATGTTTAAAATGAATAATATTTACTCATTTTAAGTATGTTTGTGTTTCCAATGCATAATATAACGTTAATATATCAAATATAAATAATTGTTTTTCATTCACAGGAAGTCACTAGTAACTATAGCTCTCAGGCCGGGCGACTCGTATCGCGCACGGCAGGGCGTGCACTGGTTCCATCGCTGTTTCCTCGCAGCCAATGAAATAGGTCAACCAAATAAATTTCGCCTATCAGTGCGTAACGCACTGTGCGTTGAAATATGATGTAATATGATGGAAGCCGGGCGCGTTTTCAAGCAATCTATATCATCTAAGCAAGCAGTGTCTATACTTTCCGTAGCCGCATTTCTCGGAGACGCTCTCTGATTGGCCGACGCCAGATTCTATACTGGTTAGGCTTAGTTACTCTTCGAAGTTGGTTAAGGTTAGAGTTTGTCTTAGAGCATGACGGCAAGTTCTTTCGACGGTTAAGCTTAGGCACTCTTTCAAAGTTGGTTATGGTTAGAGTTTGTCTTAGAGCAGAGCGATAGAACGCCAGGTAGTTTGCAGGCTGTTCGACGCGGAAATGGGCAAAGACACAGCTCATCACAGTACTTGTGTTGTGGTGCCTAACTTGGCTAACAAGAAGCTATATGACTAGCTGGATGCAGTCTGGACAGTGGATATACATCAACAGTTTGGGACTGTGGGACAGTGGACATAAACACTTTATCAAGCCCTCCTGGACCACGTTTCAACTAAACAAAGTGAGTCTCTCTCTCTCTCGCTCTCTCTCGCTCTCTCTCTCTCTCTCTCTCGCTCTCTCTCTCGCTCTCTCTCTCTCGCTCTCTCTCTCTCTTGCTCTCTCAACACAGCGTGTTGTTTTTGTTGTTAATTTCGCCACGGGTGATGCATAATGGATGAATGAATGAATGGTAACTTGTTTAAAATGACAAGATATACATATGTGTTCATTATTGGATTGATCAGAGAGAGAGTGGAGTTTCTTTTGGATTTAAAAGAAGTGGCTTGTTCAATATCTCGCCCAGTCTATGTTTGAATGAATGAAAACCTTATTTAACAGATTGCAGAATGGGTACAATACAGTATGGCTCAGTATACAATTGTTAAGGGGATGCAGACCAGAGAAAGACGTTTGTCTTGTTTACATCAGGGTCCCCCATTTTCAATTCATATCGATAGTTTACTGTAATAGCTAGCCTTGGCTCATTTAACAATATGCAAAATATGTGTACAGCCTGCCTGTACTCATACTGAAGTTATTCTTGGTATATACTACACATACTACTAGGTCTGATTGTGTAACGAATCGATTCCATGTCGCGCGAGTGAGAGAGAGAGAGAGAAAGAGAGAGGAGAGATAGAGGGGGATACTAATTAATTCCGCCCCCCACGGGGAAGAATTCACGAGCCGCCACTGTGAGTGAGTGAGTGAGTGAGTGAGTGAGTGAGTGCATGAGTGAGTGAGTGAGTGAGTGAGTGAGTAAGAGAGGTTAAAGAAAGAGTGAGAAAGAGAGATATAGAGAGAGAGCGAGAGAGAGAAGATAGAGAAAGAGGGAGAGAAAGAAAGATATCAAGAGAGAGAAAGACAGACTGAGTGAGTGAGTGAGTGAGTGAGTGAGTGAGTGAGTGAGTGAGTGAGTGAGTGAGTGAGTGAGTGAGTGAGTGAGTGAGTGAGTGAGTGAGTGAGTGAGTGAGTGAGTGAGTGAGTGAGTGAGAGAGAGAGAGAGAGAGAGAGAGAGAGAGAGAGAGAGAGAGAGAGAGAGAGAGAGAGAGAGAGAGAGAGAGAGAGAGAGAGAGAGAGAGAGAAAATAGTGAATGACGTGAGATTGATTCAACCCCACAATTCCTCCACATGGGGGCTTTTTGTCTGACGTTGTGAACGACTTCCCTACTGTGCTCCTGGCTGTCATTTAGGAGAGCATTCTTTCTCCCTCGCTTTTCCCTTCTTTAATAAAAGTAATTGTAAACCCAAACAGCTCATACACAGAGCAGCAAATTGCTTTCATTGTTGTTCCAATTTACAGACATGTTGAAAAGCTATGTTGCTTTGTTCATTTGTCTCACTCACCCATTCCCTTTGCAATTCTCGCCGTTAGAAAGCAATCAGGAGGATACAGTTAACAATCAGTGTATCCTCCCTGAAAGGAAGCAGCAGGTTCTTCAACAAAGACAAACATTTACTTTAAAAAATAATAATTTAAACTGTGGCTCATGCAGTGCATCCAAAGGAAGGATATGTACTTAAATTACAAGCCAAAGATCTGTCCATTTGTATTGTGACTATTTCGTCTATCAGCCGTCACATGAAAACATATTGGGCCTCCTCTGGTTTTGGACAATACTAGAATGGGACTCTTAGGGAGCGGACATATTGATCCGTCACAAAACAGAGATAAAACAGTTGGAAAGTCATTGCTGTTTTGTTTTTAATTAGAACCCAGCTAGTGTAATGGGTACGTTTGCAGAAACAACAGCTTTGCAAAGGGATAGTGAGCTGTCAGTTCCAAAAGTTCATCCTCTGCAAACTTTTCTGTCCGTCAAAGCAGATACAAATCTGGCAGAAACGGACTCATCATCAGCCATGTCAAACAAACAGACACTCCTCGCCGAAGAATGATTAAAACCAAACAGAGAGGGACAAACACAATGGATCAGCGTGACCGGGGCCCATAGCGGTACACAGGTGGAGCAATACACTGCTTCTTTCTTTCTTTCTTTCTTTCTTTCTTTCTTTCTTTCTTTCTTTCTTTCTTTCTTTCTTTCTTTCTTTCTTTCTTTCTTTCTTTCTTTCTTTCTTTCTTTCTTTCTTTCTTTCTTTCTTCTTCTTTTTTATTTTTTTTAGTAGACATCACTCAAGTGTATTTATTGATGCTTTCATTGATACTGGAAGCCATACAGCTCTCTAAGAAGTGGGGTAACGTGGGCTGACTTTGGTAGATTGGAGATAAGGCAGGCCACTGCACTTTGAGATTGTTACAAATATAAAGTGTGTTACAAATCAAATGCATTATTATTATTAATTATTATTATTATTATTATTATTATTATTATTATTATTATTATTATTATTATTATTATTATTATTATTATTATTATTATTATTATTATTATTATTATTATTATTATTATTATTATTATTATTATTATTATTATTATTATTATTATTATTATTATTATTATTATTACTGCGTTCCGTATGAGTTGAAGTGGTTTGGTGGCGGCAGCCGATAAACCAGCTAGCAGTGCATTGCAGTAGTCGAGGCGAGACTTCTGACGTTGCTCAGGAAGAATCTGCAGGTTCGGAGCGGCTGGGTAGTGCAGTGGAGAATGCACTCGCCTACCACGGCAGAGACTCTGGGATCGAATCCAGCTGTCAGCGGAACCTCCGTCTTGGTCAGTCGTCCCTACTAACACAATTGGCAGTGTTAGCGGGTGGGAAGCCGGCGGGGTATGTGTCCTGGTCGTTCAGCAGGGAGGGGATCGGGGGGAAATAGCGTGAACCTCCGCACGCGTTACGTTCCCCCAGTGAGAGTCCTCGCTGTCAGGTGAAAAGAAGTGGCTGGCTGACTCCACATGTATCGGAGGAGGCATGTGGTAGTTCTACACCCTCCCTAGGCCGACAGTGGGGCAATGCGCGCAACGACCAGGAAGGGAATTGGCATAATGACTAAATTGGGATAGGAGCAAAATACAGAAAAAGTGAGAACAAAAAAAATTATTATAAAAGAAATTAATCTGCAGGTTCTGGTTGTTGAGGCAATGTGAGCAGATAAGTTCAGCTGGTCGTCAAGGACGACACCTGGAGTCTTGGCGGTCGGGGACGGAGCCACAGCAACGTTCTCCACTATGAGCGAAAGGTCGGTCAGTGGGAAGGAGTTGCAAGATGAAGTAGCTCCATTTTGAGGCGATTGGTCGTCATCCAGGTGGAAATGTCAGACAGGCAGAGACTCGAGACTTTTCGATTGAAATAGAAAACAGGAGGCGAATAAACAAGGAAAGGCAAAAAGGATAATGCTAGCAAACCCGCAAACCCATAATGATGCTACAGAGCAGCACCAAACACTGGGTGATAATGTGCAACAGATTTAGCAAAG
>NC_140177.1:101799133-101831004 GCF_963971535.1 Notolepis coatsorum
CCCGAGCCGACCATCGCAAGATCCAGGCTGTGGAGGAGTGGCCGGAACCCTCCTCTCGGAAGGAGCTACAGAGCTTCCTCGGTTTTGCAAACTTTTACCGGAGGTTCATCCGGAACTACAGCCAAGTGGCGGAACCGCTTACCAGGCTGACCTCTCCCTCCCTGCCGTTTGACTGGTCTCCAGCGGCCTGCGCTGCGTTCCGTTCCCTCAAGAAGAGGTTCACCACCGCCCCGGTCTTGCTCCACCCAGACCCCAAGAAGCAGTTTATTGTGGAGGTGGACGCCTCGGATACTGGACTAGGGGCTATCTTGTCTCAGCGGTCGGCGACGGACCAGAAGGTCCATCCGTGCGCCTTCTACTCTCGTCGTTTCCTTCCTGCTGAGAGGAACTATGACATTGGCAATCGGGAGCTGCTGGCGGTAGTGGCTGCCTTGGAGGAGTGGTGTCATTGGCTGGAGGGGGCCGAGGAACTGTTCACCATTTGGACGGACCATAAGAACTTGACGTACATCCGTGCATCCAAGCGCCTCAACGGCCGGCAAG
The DNA here is from genome assembly GCF_963971535.1 of Notolepis coatsorum. Lineage (NCBI taxonomy): Eukaryota > Metazoa > Chordata > Actinopteri > Aulopiformes > Paralepididae > Notolepis > Notolepis coatsorum. Next base: position 101,799,677 of record NC_140177.1, read on the forward strand.
CAAGGTGCGCCAGCTTCCTCAGTCGGTTCGATTCTCGTAGACTTTTCGCCCTGGGTCCCGCAACACGAAGGCCGACTCTCTGTCCCGGTTACACTCCAAGGGGGCTCCAACCACTGAGGATCCGACTCCCATCCTCCCAGAGGTCAGGGTGGTGGGAGTGGTCACCTTGGGCATCGAGATCGTGGTCAGGCGTGCCCTACATTTCCATCCCGCTCCCAGCAACGTACCTTTTCGTCGCCTCTTCGTCCCCGACTCAGTCCGGTCCCGGGTTCTCCAATGGGGCCATACCAGCCGGTTTGCCTGCCACCCCGGCGTTCACCGCACCTTCTCCTTCCTGGCTCGTCGATTCTGGTGGCCCACCATGAGGAACGACGTCAAGGAGTTTGTTCTGGCCTGCACGGTCTGCGCCCGCAGCAAGGCCTCCCACCAGGCACCCTCCGGTCTATTACAGCCACTTCCCATTCCGAGCCGCCCTTGGTCCCATGTGGCGTTGGACTTCCTCACGGGTCTTCCACCATCCCAGGGAAACACAGTCCTTCTGACTGTGGTGGATCGTTTCAGCAAGGGGGTTCACCTCGTGGCCCTTCCCAAGCTTCCCTCAGCTTCCGAGACAGCGGACCTCCTGACAAGCCACGCGTTCCGCCTCCATGGTTTCCCCCAGGACGTCGTCTCGGACCGGGGTCCCCAGTTCACTTCCCAGGTATGGCGGGCCTTTTGCAAGGGATTGGGGGCTACTGTTAGTCTTTCGTCTGGTTACCATCCACAGACTAACGGACAAACAGAGAGAATGAACCAGAGCGTGGAGTCATCGGAAGTGGCAGTTCCCTCCGTGCAGGAGTATCTCGACCGGTGTCGTCAAGTCTGGGAGATCACCAGGACTGCGCTGCTCCGGGCATCGGAGCGCGCCAGTCGGGGAGCTAACCGACGCCGGATCCCTGCGCCGACGTACCAACCTGGGCAGAGGGTATGGTTGTCCTCCAAGGATCTCCCGCTTCGATCCTCCGCCAAGAAGCTTAACCCCCGGTTCGTCGGCCCTTTTGAGATCCAGAAGGTGCTCAGTCCCACGGCGGTGAGTCTTAAGCTTCCTGCGTCCATGCGCATTCATCCTGTTTTTCATGTGTCCCGAGTGAAGCCTGTCTCTCTCAGTCCCCTGATGCCTCCAGCTCCGGATCCGCCTCCTCCCGAGATGGTGGACGGACACCCCCAGTGGAAGGTCCGCCAGCTCATGGACGTCCGACGGCGAGGACGGGGGTTCCAGTATCTGGTGGACTGGGAGTGATACAGTCCGGAGGAACGGAGCTGGGTCTCCCGCCAGCTCATCATGGATCCCGCCCTGATCACCGACTTCCATCGGTCCCATCCGGGGAAGCCGAGGCCGGGCGGGTCGCCGGGTGGCTCCCGTGGAGGGGGGGGGTACTGTGAGGATTGGTCCTGTGAGGATTGGTCCATTACCACACGCTTCCAGGTACCAATTACCTCCACACACCTGAAGGGAGTTTCGAATCAGCTCGAAGGGAGCCCTTATATACTCGGGGTTTCTGAAGGTTCATTGTCGGGTTGTTTTGCTTACCTCCGCCTGCAGCTTGTTCCTCCTGTGTTGTTCTCCATTTGTTTCTCCAGTACGCCTTGGAGTTCGCCGCTGTTGCTCTTCTCTGCTCCCGTGGACCCGCGCCCTGTATCTCACTTTGCCCCTTGGTGAGTTTGGAAGTATATTTTTGATGCTCTGTTTTTCCTTGTTTTTCCTGGACTCAAGACCTTTCTGTTTTTTGTGTGTTTCGTTAACACTGAAGAGGTATCGCTTTTTGTTATTTCTGGATTCAGCTTTATTACTGGACTGCCTCGTAATCCCTGCGTTCGGTTATTGACATTCCTCTGTTTCTCTGTTCCTCTCCGGTTCCTCTCCGAGTGGATAGACAGTAAGCTGCAGAGCCACAGAGCCAGAGGCCGCAGCGCCACAGAGCCAACTCTGCTCTGGGTAAGCTGCAGAGCCGCAGAGCCAGAGGCTGCAGCGCCACAGAGCCAACTCTGCTCTGGGCCGAGCTGCAGAGCCGCAGAGCCGCAGAGCCTACTCTGCTCCAGGACATTCCCCCTGAATGCTTCATGTTGTTTTTTTCGCTCTTTCTGTTTGAAAATAAATACGCCCTTTGTTGTGAAGGATCAGATTAAACCGAATATGTATATTTATTTATATATATATATTTAATTGTATTTGTATATCGTTTGATATCCCCTGTATATTCCTTGTACAATATGCATTGAATATCCCTTTAGTCTACTAAACAGCCCATAATAGTTTCATTCTACCATTGGACGAGAACCTGGCGCCAGGTTGCCATACCCCTAGGTCCAAGTTCAATCGTGCCGCCTAACATGTCGTGGCAAGCCCCGGTTCCGCGCAGGAATATGTCGGGCGAAATACGAATGGTACTATTTGTTCATAGCGCATATATATATGGCGCAAGTAAAGTAGAACTTCCTTTTAGTCCAGTTCTTTACCCTCCAACAGAGTGACAGACGCAAAGCCTCCCCACGACGCACGTGTGGTGTAGTAAGGCCTACTTGGCCCAGAATAGGCATTGAGATATCGTGTAGATTAATAGTTGAATAGTCATAGTTTGGCACTATACCGTCGAGTTGGACGTATTCTATTAAGCTAATAATAGTCTATTTATGTATGGTGCATCGTTCGGTTAGAGTTCTAAAGTTATCAGTACCCCCATCGTTCCTGACGTTATCTGGACGCTTAACCAGGCTGAGCAGACCCCTAGTGGTGCTTGCATCCGAGGAGCTCCGGGCCAAGAGCGACTGGACCTGTATATTGGATTACTCTACCCGGACGACGGCGAGCCTTCCACGGCTTGGATTATGCTTTGGGTGCTTTGATTATTCCATGGATAAAGGCCAACACTGCGGAGTGTTGGAATTACCCCCCGGAGAGGACTCCAGGTGAGACGGCGTTCTACACCAGTGAGGTCGCCTCACGTCTCTCCGTTGTGGACCGGCAGCTACCGTCCACAGAGGGTCCAGCTGTATTCGTCTGCGGACCGAGGTTCTGTGGGCACCGTGTTCAAGACTTTGAATTCTCCCAAGACACCGTCGGCCAGATGGGATACCGCCAGCGGCTTCTCTAACCCCCCCCCCTCCTACTGTCTTACAACCAGCGGGACCCCCCCCCCCCCTTTAGTGTATCCAGCTATAATCATTTAAGTACCATCGCTATCGTTTCCTAAATATTCCAGGTTGTATACTTACTCCCTGCGTAACCAGAGATTGGACATTCAATGTTGATTTACCTACGAATACTCATTTGCCATAAAAGTGCATATTTCATATTTCAAATCATAAATGTAATTAAGTGAACGTTGTATATACCTTTTGCTATATTAAACCTTCGATTTGGTACATTTGTGTGGATTCGTTTCATCAGGTGGGAAAGTGTTCATCATACTTATATCATGTACTGGATGGCCAGAAGTTAAAGTACAAGAGGTAGTGGTATTAAATATCATATCTAACAATACAGTCAGGGAATTGTACCCCTCAGTTACAATTGGTCCTTCGAGCCGGATGGTAACTAGTGTAATATTAATATAGTGTTATTAATATCGAAATGGCCTATGATGAACACTCCACGAAACGATCCTCCTAACCTAGAACGCCCGCGGCGCAGACGACAGACACCTCAGTACTTAGAGGCTTACACTGTCAGTCAACTACCTAGCCTTCGACAAACGGTAAACGCGGTAAAAGTAGAAAGTAAAATTATGTCTGACCTTAACGACCAGGTTTCCCCGACCACAGAGGCCCTAGTAGGTCCTAATGTAACTGACCAAGCTCACGGTGGGGACCAGGAAGGAACTGACATGCCCTTACCCCCCGCCACTACCCAAGAAGTAGTCCCCGACCAGCCCCGGGAGGAAGACAACCCTACAGAGAGAGAACTCTGCACGGAAGAAGAGGAGGAGAGCACCGAGGAAATAGAGCTCCAGGACTCCCCAACGAGTACCCCCAGGAGCGGCTCACGCAGGAGCGGCTCACCTCCACAACCGCCTTCCCCCAGCGAAGCGGAGAGGGTGCTACAACAGGCGTTCCTCGTCAGCCTGACAGCCTCTACCGAACGCGATCGACTTCAAGCGCAACAACGGAGCGAAGAAGAGCGCATACGCCTGGAGATGAGACGCCTTCAGACGGAAGAGAATATGGCAAGAGACCGGGCAGACACCCAGCGTGCCGCTGCCGGTGCCCAAAGAGACGCAGAGCGCAAACTCGCTCTCATCCAGCGCGAAGCCGAGCGCGACAGACTACAAGCCGAGCGCGACAAGCTACAAGCGCAGCTAATGGAGCAGCTGATCCGCAAGGCAACACCCTCTCCCTCCGCCAGGGGTTCAAGGAACTCGTCGAGACAACAGTCAAGGGCAGCGTCTCCTCAACGAGCAAGCGACCCTGAACTTGACCAACAGACCGAGTCTAGACCCCCCGCAGACCCCCTTCCCAGACCGGTCCAAGCGAGACCCAGCTACAAGGAAGGAGCGGCATACACTGCGGAGAAGCTAAATAAACGATTACAGGATCTGGAAGATCTGATAGAGGAAGAAGAGGGAGAGGAGGAGAACCAAGCCCGACGACAGCACAGTACTCCACCGGACCAGGAGGTCCCATACAGTCCAGGCTATACCCCCGCGGCGCTGCGCTACAGACCCCCGACTCTATTCACGGGTGAGCACGACGCACGACCAGCCCCGAGGAACAGTACCTGGACCAGCGGGCCATGGTACCCTGCCAGTACCAGCCCACAGCGAGGCGCAAGAGGGGACTCGCCCAGGAGGTCTCTCCCCCAACGCTCGCCGATGTATCAGCCATCCACGGCGTCATACAATGCCACACCGTCATTCCCAGACTTCGCCTATGAGAGTCGAGCACAGTACACGGAGCTCCGGATGTGCTTAGAGACAATGATGGTGGATGTCGCTGATGAACGCCACAAGTATGCAATATTACTGAAGCACCTGAAAGTACCGCGAGCGCACAATATAGCGCTAGCCTATGCCACCTCTTCGACACCATACACCGCGGCCCTAGTGGCGCTGGACCAGAGATATGGACGTATATGGGATTACGTAATCCAAGAGATAAGGCATATTGATCGCCTACCCCCAGCCACAGACAATCGCTCACTAGACGACCTGTCAATCAAAGTGCAGTCCCTGGTGGGGATGCTGGGAGCGCAACGGGAGAAGGGCATGCATGAGCTATACGCCAACTCTAACGTCGAGAGGATTTTGGAGAAGCTGCCACCCGCAAGACAGGAGCGCTTTAGGAGGCAGAGAGATTACCGGGACCCCAACGGCCCCGAGCCATCCCTCCTTGATCTAGCCGACTTCCTGGCGAGAGAGGTCAGCAGCTTACGACTAGATACATTCGGGCGGAGCACGCCAAGCTCCAGAGAGGGACCCAGGAGAATAAATGATGGAAGAAGATCGGTGACTGTCATGCACCAATCAGAGTCAGTACCGAGCAGTAAGAGTCACAGCACCCCCTCAAGAAAAGAGAAGTGGAAGATAGCGTGTCCCTACTGTGAGAAAGAACACTGGCTGTCACAATGTGACCTATTCACAAAGATGAATGCAGAAGAAGTGAGTCAATGGATAAAGTCCAACCGGCGCTGTTATCGATGTGCGCGGCCCCACATGGCAGCCGAATGCCGCCTAAAGAAAAGGTGCAGCCGGTGCGATGGAGCCCATCTAGACATACTACACGATAGTAACGGAAGACGGCCTACACCTGCACCACGGAGCGGCACCAAGGCAAGTGTCATGTACATTGACCCCGCCAGCAGCAGCGGAGCCCAAGTGCTCTTAAAGGTAGTCCGTGTGACATTGAGCTACCAAGATAAAGTCATGGACACTTACGCCGTCCTTGATGACGGGTCAGAGAAGACCCTTCTGCTCGCATCCGCTGCGGCCCAGCTGGGACTGCGGGGGAGCAAGAACGAAATGACGATTCGGACAATAAGAAGAGATTTAAAGACGATAAAGGGCGAGAATGTCTCCTTCACCATCGCAGCAAACGGGCAGCCAGAGCGACGGTACAAGATTACAAATGCTTTCACCAGCCAAGAAATAGGACTATCGCAGTACACCTACCCTGTCACCAAGTTGATGGATAAATATGTGCACCTGCGCCAATTACCTATCCCGCTCATAGACGGCGCTACCCCGACCCTGCTGATAGGCTCCGACCATGCAGAACTCATAGTCCCGATTGACCGGGTCCATACAGGCCCCCGAGGCTGTTCTGCAGCAGTCGAGACCCGCCTAGGGTGGACCCTACAAGGCCCCCTCGCTAAATCTCTCAACCGAACAGCAGCCACTAGCTGCTTCCACTCCAGAACGACAGAAGAAGACACCACTCTCCTGCAGCATGTCGAGAGGCTATGGACCCTAGAGACAATGCCCTTTAAGAACGAAAAGAAAGATATTCGCTCTAAAGAAGACATTTACGCCATCAACCTACTCGAGCAGGGGACAAAGAGAGTCACAGTCGGCGGAGTGATGAGATACGCAACTCCACTCCTGAGGCGAGAGGGAATGCCCACCTTTCACGCAAAGAAAGACGCCACGGAGCGCTATCTATTGAACACGGAGCGGCGCCTAGCCAAAGACCCCGCTCAAGAGAGTGTGTACCGCGCTGAGATTGAGAAGCTAATCACAGCGAGACACGTAACAAAGATTGACATTAAAGAGGCCGATCAGACGACCGAATCATGGTACGTGCCGCATCACAAGGTCCATCACAACGGCAAGGATCGCATTGTGTTTAACTGCAGCTACCAGATCGGATCCCAAAATCTGAATAAAGAGCTCTTGCCCGGCCCCACACTCGGCCCCTCCCTACTAGGCGTGCTACTGCGCTTCCGCCAGGACAAGGTGGCTATCAGCGGGGATATCAAAGGGATGTTCTTGCAGGTGAGACTAGTAGAGGAGGACAAGCCCCTGCTACGGTTCCTATGGAGAGAGAAGATCGGAGATGAGAACCCAGCCATCTACCAGTGGGAAGTACTCCCCTTCGGAACCACATGCAGCCCGTGCTGTGCGACATTTGCACTACAGAAACACGTCACAGAGGACCCAACAGCAGATGAAGAGGTCCAACACAGTGTGAAGAACAGTTTCTACGTGGACAACTGTTTACAAAGCGTTTCGACTCAAGAAGAAGCCGAGGCTCTCCTAATCAAGTTACGCGCCTCCCTGATCAAAGGCGGCTTTGATCTCAGGCAGTGGGCCAGCAGTGACCCGCACGTATTGCGCAGCCTCTCCTCCGCGGACAAGGCTGCCAGCAGCGAGACCTGGATGGCGACAATCCCAAGAAATGACACTAGGACTAGTCTGGCGCTTCAAAACAGACTCGCTCCACTATAGACACAAACCCTTGGCTCCAGAGCAGGGAAGGTCGACGGCGATACCGACCACCAGACGGAGTGTGTACAGAACACTCGCCAGACAATATGACCCGTTGGGATGTATTCTACCTTACACCACCAGGGCAAAGATGATTGTACGAGCACTATGGGACAAGGACCAGGGCTGGGACGACCCAATACCCGCACACCTTGCCTCAACATGGAGAGAGTGGGAGACGGAACTCCGCTCACTCCCAGGCGTCAATATACTCCGCAGCTACTTCCCAGCCACAGTGAGGCCAGAGACATGCGAGATTGATCTACACGTCTTCAGCGACGCCTCCGAAGTAGCCTACGGATCGGTGGCCTACCTGCGCGCCCAAGAGAAGGGAGGAAAGATACACACTGCTTTCATCCTGGCCCGCTCAAGAATAGCCCCACGTAAGCAACAATCTATCCCACGTCTAGAGCTCTGCGCAGCCCTCGCAGGAGCGCATCTAGCCACGTTAATCCAACGTGAACTCACCATTCCGGTGCACAGAACAATCTTGTGGTCAGATTCCACGACAGTACTCACATGGATCAAGTCCGATTCATGCAGATACAAGGTCTTCGTGGGAGTCAGAGTCACCGAGATTCAAGAGTTAACAGAAGAAGCGAGCTGGCGGTATGTGGACACCAAACACAACCCAGCTGACGTCATCACCCGGGGAATGTCTCTGGATGACCTAACCCGTCGCAACATCTACAGTGACGGACCAGAATTCCTCAAGCTCCCGGAAGGAGATTGGCCTACGCCCACCCCGAGGGAAGCAAGTAACGAGGAGGCTGAGAACAAGAAACCTATGTTCTGTGGACTGAGCACTGTCGCCTCCACAGACCCCAACATAGATGACTGCATTACCCTAGAGAGTGCGCAGCAAAGAACATTCCTGCGGCACCACCCAGAGATTCAGTCCACCACTGACATGTCAGCAGCTGACTACGAGGAAGCAGAACTTCTTCTACTACAACGAGCCCAGAGAGACTCGTTCCCTGATGAGCTAGACTGTCTACAGGGAGGAAACCCCGTCCCATCAGACAGCAGACTGATTCACCTGGCACCAGAGAGTGACGCCCATAATCTCATCAGAGTGGGTGGTCGCCTGCGGAGAGCCCCCGATCTACCAGATGACATTAAGTACCCGATTGTCTTGAACAGCCGACACAAGGTCACAGAGCTGATCATAAAGAAATACGACGAGGATGTACACCACGCAGGAGCAGAGAGAGTCTTCACGGAGATCAGACGTCGTTATTGGATATTGCAAGGGAGAGAAGCAGTACGGCGCTTCCAGCGAACCTGTCTAGACTGCCGTAAGTGGCGCGCGCAGCCCAGCATACCACGGATGGCTGACCTACCCCCCTGTCGCCTCCGAATCGGCGACAAGCCATTCCACTCCACAGGCATGGACTGCTTTGGCCCGTTGTATATAAAGAGAGGAAGAGGCACCGAGAAGCGGTGGGGTATTGTATTCAAATGCATGACCACCAGAGCGATACATATCAAGCTCCTTCCAACCATGAGCACAGACTCATTCCTTATGGCCTTCCGAAGATTCACATCACGGAAAGGAAAACCGTCTACATTGTTGTCTGATCACGGGACCAACTTCAAAGGCGGAGAAAGAGAGCTGAGAGAGAGCTTCCAAGCTATGGGCCCAGAACTTAAGACCCACCTCGCTCCAGCCCAGATTGACTTCCAGTTTAATCCCCCGAACGCACCCCACTTCGGTGGAACCTGGGAACGAGAAGTACGTTCTATAAAGACAGCCCTGTACGCCGTACTTGGGGCCCAGACTGTGGCGGAGGAAGTCCTAATGACAGTCCTCACGGAGATCGAGGGAGTATTGAACTCAAAGCCCCTCGGTTACGTCTCCAGTGATGTAGCAGATGTCGACCCAGTCACCCCCAACACACTCCTAATGGAGCGGCTGGACCCCGCGCTACCCCAGACAATGTACAGGCCTGAAGAAGCGAACGGCCGAAGAATGTGGAGGTACAGCCAAGTACTAGCTGACAAGTTTTGGAGCAGCTTCCTACTTCACTACCTACCGTCTCTACAGACCCGCCAGAAGTGGGTAAAAGAGAGAGACAATTTGACAGAAGGAACAGTCGTCATGATTATTGACCAGTCACTACCCAGAGCTATGTGGCCGGCGGGCCGCGTAAGCAAAGTGATCACCGGTGCCGATGGCAAGGTCCGAGCAGCTGAAGTACTCGTCCAAGGGCGCACTTACACACGTCCCGTGGCGAGGCTCATAGAACTGCCCCGACTCCCAGATACTATCGATGATGACCATGACCCCATGACTTTGTGAGTTGACTGACCCTTACAGCGGACCTTGAGTGGTAGACAGTGCGGTTAATCTGTCTCTGCTTAGCTAATTAGGTGGGACTAATTAGGGGGCGGCTGTTGTGAAGGATCAGATTAAACCGAATATGTATATTTATTTATATATATATATTTAATTGTATTTGTATATCGTTTGATATCCCCTGTATATTCCTTGTACAATATGCATTGAATATCCCTTTAGTCTACTAAACAGCCCATAATAGTTTCATTCTACCATTGGACGAGAACCTGGCGCCAGGTTGCCATACCCCTAGGTCCAAGTTCAATCGTGCCGCCTAACATGTCGTGGCAAGCCCCGGTTCCGCGCAGGAATATGTCGGGCGAAATACGAATGGTACTATTTGTTCATAGCGCATATATATATGGCGCAAGTAAAGTAGAACTTCCTTTTAGTCCAGTTCTTTACCCTCCAACAGAGTGACAGACGCAAAGCCTCCCCACAACGCACGTGTGGTGTAGTAAGGCCTACTTGGCCCAGAATAGGCATTGAGATATCGTGTAGATTAATAGTTGAATAGTCATAGTTTGGCACTATACCGTCGAGTTGGACGTATTCTATTAAGCTAATAATAGTCTATTTATGTATGGTGCATCGTTCGGTTAGAGTTCTAAAGTTATCAGTACCCCCATCGTTCCTGACGTTATCTGGACGCTTAACCAGGCTGAGCAGACCCCTAGTGGTGCTTGCATCCGAGGAGCTCCGGGCCAAGAGCGACTGGACCTGTATATTGGATTACTCTACCCGGACGACGGCGAGCCTTCCACGGCTTGGATTATGCTTTGGGTGCTTTGATTATTCCATGGATAAAGGCCAACACTGCGGAGTGTTGGAATTACCCCCCGGAGAGGACTCCAGGTGAGACGGCGCTCTACACCAGTGAGGTCGCCTCACGTCTCTCCGTTGTGGACCGGCAGCTACCGTCCACAGAGGGTCCAGCTGTATTCGTCTGCGGACCGAGGTTCTGTGGGCACCGTGTTCAAGACTTTGAATTCTCCCAAGACACCGTCGGCCAGATGGGATACCGCCAGCGGCTTCTCTAACCCCCCCCCCTCCTACTGTCTTACAACCAGCGGGACCCCCCCCCCCCCTTTAGTGTATCCAGCTATAATCATTTAAGTACCATCGCTATCGTTTCCTAAATATTCCAGGTTGTATACTTACTCCCTGCGTAACCAGAGATTGGACATTCAATGTTGATTTACCTACGAATACTCATTTGCCATAAAAGTGCATATTTCATATTTCAAATCATAAATGTAATTAAGTGAACGTTGTATATACCTTTTGCTATATTAAACCTTCGATTTGGTACATTTGTGTGGATTCGTTTCATCAGGTGGGAAAGTGTTCATCATACTTATATCATGTACTGGATGGCCAGAAGTTAAAGTACAAGAGGTAGTGGTATTAAATATCATATCTAACAATACAGTCAGGGAATTGTACCCCTCAGTTACACCCTTCGTTTTTGGCTAACTCTGAACTACCTGTCTAGTCTGTGTCGTGCTGTTGGGGTTGTCTACAAACCATAACAATATTAGGGATGTCCGATATTATCGGCCTACCGATATTGGCATTAAAATGTAATATCGGAAATTATCTGTATCGTTTTTTTTTTTTTAATTACTTTATTTACCCAGGCAAGCAAGTAAGAACAAATTCTTATTTTATTTATTGTCAAAAGTATGCATAATGTTGTGTTGATTCCACGACAAGAGATATGTAATGTTAATTACCTGAAATTATTCAGTTTTTTGGGGGGGGGAAACCCTGCATATCACTAATAAACTTCATCATCCAAGTTATCCTAAGACATCTCCAGACACATATTTCAATAACATCCTCAATTAAAATTTACGAATAAATCTCAAATTCCCAAGATCAAAAAAGCGTCCTTGGCTAGTCCATATCAATCTATCCGGCAGACTAGCGCAAAATGCAGCACGTGTATGACGGCCCAATGCTTAAGAGGTTAAAAAGGCGTGTTGAATCCTATCGTTGTAATCTATGCAATCTGTGTCTCCAGAGCTCAGCCCCATCTGAGAAGATTGTCCCTGTTAAAGTTAGATGTTCTATGTAAGATTGCAAGTAACTGTCTAACTGTACACAACTGTTTCCACTGACTGTACATAACTGTTTCCACTAGATGGCGCTATAGGCGGAGCCGCTAATGCTACCACCAGGTGGAGAGTATTTAAAGGGGAACTATCTTATAAATGACCTTTTCCAGTGTTTAGGGTTATTTTCTAGCTATGTGGACTTATAGTAATAGGATCTATGTCTCTAATTCTCGATTTGGCGCATTCTTCCAATTCTCCCCTCACAATAATGTCCCTCCCTCAAGTGTGTCATCTGAAAATTAGCCTATATGGGACGTCATATGGTGCGTAAGCGTATTTGCATAATAACACCCGCCCCCTCTAGCTGCCCGCCGAGAGCGAGAGAAGCAGAGAACTGTAAACGCTCTGCGTGTATCCCTCTCCCTCTCGAGGAAGTCCACCACCGTGCTGCGCTACAGCTCATGCTCCCGAACCGAGAGAGAACTGTAAACGCTCTGCGTGTCTCCCTCTCCCTCTCGAGGAAGTCCACCACCGTGCTGCGCTACAGCTCATGCTCCCGAACCGAGAGAGAGAGAACTGTAACACTCTGCGTGTCCTCCCGGCTCCCTCTCCCGGGAGGACACGCAGTGTTTACACTTTTTTTTCTCTCTCTCTCTCTCTCTCTCTCTCTCTCTCTCTCTCTCTCTCTCTCTCGACTGACTGACTGTCACTCAAAGTGCTTATGGGCGGAGCCAGGCCATAACAGCCTGATTTCTTGTGGCTGAAAAATGATGGGTTTGAGTACTTGATTAGAAATATAAACCAATGCATTTTTTTTTTTAAACGTACAGATGTCTTCAATAGACTGACAGGAATTGTTTAAAGTTGCCCAAATAGTGCTAGGAATAGTAAAATAGTTCCCCTTTAAGGAGATGTCTCCTCCCCCTCTACCTCTTTCCCACCTGCCTCTCACGGAGAGGAGAACTCATGTACTGCTGCCTTGCCATGTAAATAATAAACCACGCCGATTAAAGGCTGAAGGTAGAAACCATGCCTCATGACCACATTATTGTCGCCCCATAGCCAGACTCTGTCAACAGTCCCCAAGGACCCAACATTGAGAACCACTGCAGTGGGCTAGTGGACATGCTTGGAATGATGTAGTAGCCTTACAACGCTGTTATTATCACCATAATCTGCATTCTGGTGTTGAGCAAATAGGACAAGAACTAGTGCTTCAATCATTTTGGGGAAACTCAGCAAGGCCTAATTAATAGTGAAGACATAAGAACAACATATTGTTCTTATCAGGGCTGAGAGAGAATGAGAGAGAGTACTGTACTTCCTAAGAAGGCTGAGAAAATTTGGCATGGCACCCAAAGTTCTCAGCAACTTCTATAGAAGTACGGTTGAGAGTGTCTATAGAAGCCGGATTCGAAACCCGGTGTCTCTTGCGTTGGTGACGAGCGCAATGTCCGCTGCACCACCCAGCTGCCCCTAGACACACACCTTCTTGAAACTGATCCCCCCCACCTCGCTTTTGTTGTCGAGGCAGACACTTTGACCTGACTGCTACTGTGACCACACTGTCTCCCTTCCCCCGAACTATGAATCACTAAAGACACTTTTTTAACTGCTGCTGTGACCGACCCACTGTGACCCACTGTCACCTCCGTTTATATTGTAAACACTGAATCGGAACGTGTAATGTTACTCACTGTGCCTTGTATTTATTATATTTATCTTTTACCTTATTTTCTAGCACTCGCTTGTATTTAAATATGTTTTAGTTAAGTATTGTGTGATTTTGTGTGAAGGGCGGACTAGCAAAGTAAGATTTTCATTGTATGGCAAACTGTCTGTTTAACTGTGCACATGGCAATAAACAATCTTGAATCTTGAGAGATAAAGAGAGAGAGAGATCACAGGAAGTCTACGTGTAAACAGAGAGAGAGAGAGAGATCACAGGAAGTCTACGTGTAAACAGAGAGAGAGAGAGAGAGAGAGAGAGAGAGAGAGAGAGAGAGAGAGAGAGAGAGAGAGAGAGAGAGAGAGAGAGAGAGAGAGAGAGAGAGAGAGAGAGATTGCAGGAAGTCTACGTGTAAACAGAGAGAGAGATCACAGGAAGTCTACGTATAAACAGAGAAAGTGGAGAGAGAGAGAAGAGAGAGAGACAAATACAGTATACTGACAGATAAAAACAATCAAAAGACAGAAAGACATAAGGACAGATAAATAGAAAGAGAGAGCTAGAGAGAGAAATAGAAAGAGAGAGCTAGAGGAAGACAGAAATAGAGAGACAGCGAGAGACAGACACAGAGAATTAGAAGTAGAATTAGAATATCTTTATTTGCCAAGTACATAGAATTTGTCCTCTGCTTCTAGCCCATGTACAGTAGGAGAAGTGGGCGTCCACAGTCCGGCGCCCAGGGACCAACTCCAATCTCAGTGCCTTGGTCAAGAGTAATGGCAGGAGTATAACCTAGCTTGCATGTTTTATGGTGTGGGAGGAAACCGGAGTGCCCAGAGGAAACCCACATTAACACAGGGGTTAGGGGTTCCATTCCCCGTGTAGCTTGATGGGTAGAGCACTACCACTGCCAGGATTAAGAGTTCCATTCCCACTGGGTCCATTCCCACATGTTCCTACCTGCCCTCAGAGTTTGGCCCAGCAGTCTGAGGGGAGCTGTTACCTACTAGCTAACACAGCCTTCATACAACACTCCTCACTCTTCCAAGTCATGATGGCAGTGATCAAAACATGACGCCATGTACCATCTGCATCATGGTTTAAATAGGATCATACTGTAGTGACTACAGTATTGGTTCGTGTTCTCCTCTGACTGTGTTGTGTAGTGGGAGGGAACGAATGATCTGGCGCCGCGGCCAGAGGGGACATCTATTGCGGTTGCACTCGCTGTTATTCATTCATTACTGTGCTAGCGATTCATGTGCTCTTGTGTTCTTGTTTACTGACGTGGCTTTGTACAATAAACAAGCATTACGTTACCTCCGTTTATTCCTCTTTCCTCCGGCACTACAATACCATGATATTATTTACAGGCCAACCATCAAAGGCTGGTAAACGTGTTAAAACTGAAAAACACCATGCTACATATTGCCATTATAATAGGTGTGTCACACTGCTGCCTAGTGGTCTGCTTCCCTGGCCATAGTGGGACTGTGCTCTCCTCTCAGTTTCCTGACGCTACCAAGGACCAAACAAAACACCAGATAGTAGAAGATAGTAGATTCCTTCACCGCTGCATTCTAAAGATTCAGGATCGACTCCTGATTACTGACACCTGGTTATTGACTCTGAGAGACGAAAAGGACTCTTAGACCACGTACATTTTCCAATTCCAATCCAAAACCATGGCGGACCTGGTGGCGATAATTATATACATAGCACCGGACATCATAATAATATTAATACCGAGGCATGTGACAAGTGGAATCCCTTTTCCTAATGCATTTAAAATCAAGTCAGTGTAGCAGCTGTGGAACAAAACGTTAAAGGGGAACTATTTTACTATTTCTTTCACTATTTGGGCACCTTTAAACAATTCCTGTGAGTCTATGGAACACCTCTGTACGTTTTTTTTCCAAAAAAATTCATTGTTTTGTATTTCTAATCAAGTACTCAAAAACAGCATTTTTCTATCTCAAGATCTTAAGCCGTTTTGAGGTTGGGCTCCAACCACTGTGTGGCCTGGTGCCAACTGCCACATCAACTGCCACATTATTATGCAGCTGAGAAATCTCTGACATCACAGATATGCACATTTTCAGATGACTCAGTTCAGTGAGGGTGAATATTGTGAGAGGAGAATTGGAAGAATGCGCCAATATGAGAATTAGAGACATAGATCCTATTAATATAAGTCCACATAGCTAGGAAACAATGCTAAACACTGAAAAAGGCAATTTATAAGATAGTTCCCCTTTAACACTTTGGATGCCCAAACCCACTCCAATGTTAACTTAATATCGCCTAATCTATGTTTTAAATTATGGCTATGTGTCTAATAGGCCTGGGCGGTATCATAATTTTCACACCGTTATACCTTGATGACCTAATACCCCGGTGTACGGTATATGACGGTATGACTTTCATTTTCATCAGCGGGGGGGCAACCCGTGTTACCAAGTAAACAAATCGCGGAGATGGCCAGTTAGCCTGCAGCATCCGAGTGCTACTATCATTAGCTCTCAGAATGGAGCCACTAGCCAGAAGCCCGCAGCATCCTAGTAATACTAACTCTCAGAATGGTAGCCAGGAGCCCCGCAGCACCCTAGTACTAGTAACGTTAGTATTGTGTATTCAAAAACGCACCGGACTGCGACGTAACGTTTTATCGTTTATTTGCTTGTTCCACCAGTCCACAACAACACACACTCTCGTTACCACAACGCTTTACGGTATTTTCACAGCACTGTCGCAACATTACCGTAAAGCGTGACCACCGTTGTGATACACATACACAACAGTTAGCTCTCAGAACAGCCAGTTAGCCCGCAGCACCAGGCAGCAACGGTAAGCGTGTCTCGACTCTCATTTAATTTCCAGTGAAGCAGGGTTTCCCCTCCTCCTCCTGTGTGTAGACAACCAGCTCTGCGGCTCGCTCGACTAGTGAGGACTGGTCTCGCCCTCTGCTGGCGCGTGTGTGCAGTGCACTACAACCAACCACTGTTAAAACTCCGTTTTACTGTAATATAAACTGAAACGGATCTTGTGATTTTGACGGTATTGGTTTTCAATACCGTCGGGATTTCTAAATACCCTGGTATACCGTAATACCGTCATACCGCCCAAGCCTAGTGTCCAATCTGCCCGTCGCTTATCAAAGACTCATTTTCCAGTCAACATTGTCAAGGCAGATTGTTTTTTTATCGCTTCATTTCCGTTTGATAGCATTTTGAAAATCACTTGTTTTCGCGGAAAAAACAACCCTATGATGATAATCGTCTTTTACTGGAATATTCCAGAACGTTGTCATTTGTCGGCCTATTTATGAATCGTTTTCAAATAAACGCTAGATGATCGATAGTACAGATACAGCACTCAAAACTCAAACCTCTCATGCCTCTCTACCACTCTCTACCACTCCTCTATTGTTCTTGACCGGGCCAGATTTCACACCTCCACTTCCTCCCACAGGCTGGGCAGATTTTCATCTTAAATTTTTATTCGTCCCAAATGTCCCAGCCCCATCAGATTTCTTAGCTTTTTTCACTGTTTACTTATCATGCATTGCAACACTAATATATGGTCAGTACCCCAAGTCAGACTGCCCATATAAAAATTATTTTGGGGGTCTGAGGGCAGTAGCCCCCGACCCCCTCCCTGGGGAAGCACTTAAGTTAACTATCCTCCCTTTGTTCCCCCAGCCAACACCCCCGGAAAATTAACACCTGAGTAGACTTAAGTGGCACACAAGCAGCAACAAGCAGCAGACAAGCAGCAGAATTGGTTTGATTTTTGAGCGCTGCGTCTGTATGTGTGCGCACGCACGCTCGTGCCGCACGCTGATAATCGCTGCTCTTATTTCCTGATGGCTTTTACAGTGAAACAGCAATATCACATATAGTGGAAACGCTTATATCTCCGTGAAAACGAGTCTGATTATCCTAAGACTGATAACATAGATTCCTTACCTGACATCAGATGGTATCCAAATGGTTTATTCCAATTTCCGATCGCCATTCGAAAAAATCGATAATTGTATTGATCCATCGTGTGTACAGTAGAACACATATTCGCCGTGGCACCAAGGTTCCAGAATGAACTCTGGTAGACCCCGGTTACATCAGTGAGAAGTAAAATGTGGAGTCAGAAATCCATTCTCCCATTCACTTTCATTGAGTCCACTCCAAAAGGGTGATTTACCATCTGGGAGACGATAGGGGGCGCTTTTTTCACATCTGAGCGCCGGCGGTGCCTGGATATCCAACGGTAGGCTCGCTTGATGCAATATGATTTCAGAACGCACAAAAAAAAAAAAAAAAAAGAGAAATCTCGTGATGGGCATTCAATGGTCGGGGGGTAAACCCGAGAAATCTCGGGTGTGGCATCCAAAGTGTTAAGAGTTGAGGAGTCGACTCAGCTCAACTGCAGAGACAGTAGTTAGGGTTGACTCCAGACATCCTGCAGTGAGTCGTGCACTGCTACCCAGCAGCTGTCAATTGAATAGCTGAAGAGAACACTCTATGCATACCTCTAGCACTACCAACAACCTGTCCTACTAGCGGACAGGACGCGTGAATATTTTAGGCAACCAACTTGTGTTTAGCGTTTCTCTGATTGGCCAATATGCCCATGTGACCACGGCAGCGCGAGAGAGCGGCAGCGCGGAAATAGGCTGTCTATTGCCTCGCGCTGCAGCGCGGAAATAGGCTGTCTATTGCCATTCTCTAAGTCAAACTCTAACCTTAACCAGCTCCTTAACAGCGCCTAAACTTAACCCTTCTAACCTTAAGCAACTCCGAAACAATGCCTAACCTTAACCAACTCCGAAACAATGCCTAAACTTAACCGGCGAAATGAATGCACGTTAAAAAATATTGCCATTCTCTAAGTCAAACTCTAACCTTAACCAGCTCCTTAACAGCGCCTAAACTTAACCCTTCTAACCTTAAGCAACTCCGAAACAATGCCTAACCTTAACCAACTCCGAAACAATGCTTAAAGTTATGCCTAAACTTAACGGCGAAAGAATGCGAATGCACGTTAAAAAAAAAAAAAAAAAAAAAATTGAAGGGAATTGAACTAGCAAGCAACAAGCCGTAGGATCCACAGCCATGCAGCTTTGCCAATTGAGCTATTTCTGGATACTGAATAAGGGGCGGTTACTGGCATATAATGAGCTCCGCTCTGCCGCTACGCTCTGCTGCTGCCGCGTCGCCGCGGGGGCGTGGCTAGACGCAAGTTGGGCGTGGTTAGACACAAGTTGGTTGCCTTTAATATTTAGGCGGACAGGACAGCGTATTTGCATCTCATCACAGGAACGTCTTCTCATCACAGAAACACACACATTCCCCGCAAGCAAATGCACGTCTCTTCGTTGGAGCACATGCTGAAGTCAAGCAAAGGTCGGTCGTCACACAATACACACTGAGGCATATTGAGACTTCTCCTCCCCCACACAGGCGTGAATATGGTACAGATCTATCTGAAGGATCGGGGCGTGAGCGAAGAAGGCCATTTGCATTTCAACCGCTTTTGAATGAAGACCATTGGCTCTACATCTCAATGTTAGTCAAATCTAATTATGCTTTTCTCTCTCTCTCTCTCTCTCTCTCTCCTCTCTCTCTCTCTCTCTCTCTCTCTCTCTCTCTCTCTCTCTCTCTCTCTCTCTCTCTCTCTCTCTCTCTCTCTCTCTCTCTCTCTCTCATGCATGTAAATTGGACCAAACCAGAGCAAAAAGTACAACCACAACAATGACTTTTTCCCCTGACCATTAGAGAGTGCCATTTAATTACAGCTAATTTCACTAATGAAAATCACACTTGCCATAGCCATCATTGAGGGAAAGAAAGCGGAGGATTGTTCAGAACAGAACATAATAAATATATAAGTGTCCACCAGGCACCCTTTTCAGCTGGCAGTGCTGAACAGATGCCTTAAAAACACGCTCAGCTCGGTTGGGAAAATGTCCATGGAAACAAAGGAGAAAAAGAGCCAGCACTAAAAAGAAAGGTCCCGGGTCTGTGTGTAATGCAGCTTGCTTAAATCAGTAATATTTGATGATGACATTGAAATGTTGAACAGGAGATCCCTGTGGGAGTTGTGACAGCTCAGTCATATTAACTTGACAAGCAGTATTACCTGGACTGTTGAGCAGACGAGACATGCGGCAGGCGTACGCGACATGCTGCTCACAGTACTCTGCACTGCTGGTGATGGCTGACACCTGAGAGACAGAGACAAAGACAAAGACATACTGTAGTGTGTGATGTCATGACAGAACTTCTTAGAAAGAGAGAGAGAGAGGGGGGTGGGGGGGGGGGGGGGGGGGGGCAGGTCGTGCCAGCCAAGCTACAATGATGGATCTCATCATTTTCACTGTGGTTTATAAATATAATCCAAGTCCAGCTACACTTACCAGTATTTAACAATATATATACAAACAAAATACAAGACATGTATTTCTTCTTATTCTTATAACAACATCCAATGGTGTTTTCTTCTAGCAAAACAAAATATGACATGTGCTTACGTAGGCTCGCACAAACCGATTTCAACCAATAATAATGTGACTTTTCCTGCTTTGGAGAAGTGTTGACCCTGATGTTTTCAATGATCAAATCAAATCCTCCCAATGTTATGTCCCGCCTGCCTCGACCTTAACCCTAACCTTAAATAACCCACCCTAACCTAAAATAGAAATAGAATAGAATAGAAAAATATATGTATCATTAATCATCAATCACTTGTAACACATTTACCCCCCTTTGCTTGGCCAATTAGTGAGAACCGAGAGAGAGAGGGCAAATTCTAAGCAATTTGGTATTCCATATTCATGAAATCATCATTGCAGACATCTTGTTGATTGACAACAGCTGATTGTAACCAAATAATAGGTGATTATATTAAATGAATACCGTGGCAACAATGGGCTGGTGTTAACCTTTTCACTGCCACACGACAGAAGGGTTAACCCTTTACTATCACACAACCGACGGTCGCCGATGTATGACGATTCAGTATTCATGGGAATACTATGTGTTGTGAAGGATCAGATTAACCGAATATATATATTTATTTATATATATATATTTAATAGTATTTGTATATCGTTTGATATGCCCTGTATATTCCTGTACAATATGCACTGAATATCCCTTTAGTCTACTAAACAGCCCATAATAGTTTCATTCTACCATTGGACGAGAAACCTGGCGCCAGCAGCCATACCCCTAGGTTCAAGTTCAATCGTGCCGCCCAACATGTCGTGGCAAGCCGGTTCCGCGTAGGAATACGTCTGGCGAAATACAAATGGTACTATTTGTTCACAGCGCATATATATATGGCGCAAGTAAAGTAGAACTTTCTTTTAGTCCATTAGTTCTTTACCCTCCAACCGAGTAAACAGGACGCGAAGCCTCACCCACGACGCACGTGTGGTGCAGTAAGGCCCTACTTGGCCTCAGAATAGGCATTGAGATATCGTGTGGATTAATAGTTGAATTGTCATAGTTTGGCACTATACCGTCGAGTTGGACGTATTTCTATTAAGCTAATAATAGTCCGATGTATGGTGCATCGTCGGTTAGAGTTATAAAGTGAGCAGCACCCCCATCGTTCCTGACGTTATCTGGAGTCTTAACCAGGCTGGGCAGACCACTAGTGGTGCTTGCATCCGAGGAGCTCCGGGCCAGGACGAGCGGACCTGTACATTGGATTACTCTACCCGGACGACGGCGAGCCTTCCACGGCTTGGATTATGCTTTGGGTGCTTTGATTATTCCATGGATAACGGCCAACACTGCGGAGTGTTGGAACTACCCCCCGGAGAGGAGTCCAGGTGAGACGGCGCTCTACACCAGTGAGGTCGCCTCACGTCTCTCCGTTGTGGACCGGCAGCTACCGTCCACCAGAGGGTCCAGCTGTATTCATCTGCGGACCGAGGTTCTGTGGGCACCGTGTTCAAGACTTTGAATTCTCCCAAGAAATCGTCGGCCAGATGGGATACCGCCAGCGGCTCTTCTAACCCCCCCCCTCCTACTGTCTTACAACCAGCGGGCCCCCCCCCCCCCTTTAGTGTATCCAGCTATAATCATTTAAGTACCATCGCTATAGTTTCCTAAAGAACCGGGTTGTATACTTACTCCCTGCGTAACCAGAGATTGGACATTCAATGTTGATTTACCTACGAATACTCATTTGCCATACAAGTGCATTTCAAATCATAAATGTAAACAAGTGAACGTTGTATATACCTTTTGCTATATTAAATATTCGATTTGTACATTTGTGTGGACTTCGTTTCATCAGGTGGGAAAGTGTTCATCATATCTATATCATGTACTGGATGGCCAGAAGTTAAAGTACAAGAGGTAGTGGTTTAATACCATACTTATCAATACAGTCAGGGAATTGTACCCCTCAGTTACAATTGGTCCTTCGAGCCGGAGGGTAACTAGTGTAATATTAATATAGTGTTATTAATATTAAAATGGCCTATGATGAACACTCCACGAAACGGTCCTCCTAACGTAGAACGCCCGCGGCGCCGACGACAGACACCTCAGTACTTAGAGGATTACGCTGTCAGTCAACTACCTAGCCTTCGACAAACGGTAAACGCGGTAAAAGTAGAAAGTAAAATTATGTCTGACCTTAACGACCAGGTTTCCCCGACCACAGAGGCCCTAGTAGGTTCTAATGTAACTGACCAAGCTCACGGTGGGGACCAGGAGGGAGCTGACATGCCTTTACCCCCCGCCAATACCGAAGAAGTAGTCCCCGACCAGCCCCGGGAGGAAGACAACCCTACAGAGAGAGAACTCTGCACGGAAGAAGAGGAGGAGAGCGCCGAGGAAATAGAGCTCCAGGACTCCCCAACGAGTACACCCAGGAGCGGCTCACACAGGAGCGGCTCACCTCCACAACCGCCTTCCCCCAGCGAAGCGGAGAGGATGCTACAACAGGCGTTCCTCGTCAGCCTGACAGCCTCTACCGAACGCGATCGACTTCAGGGCGAACGCGATCGACTCCAAGCACAGCAACGGAGCGAAGAAGAGCGCACACGCCTGGAGATGAGACGCCTTCAGACGGAAGAGAATATGGCAAGAGACCGGGCCGACGCCCAGCGCGCCGCTGCCGGTGCCCAAAGAGAAGCAGATCTCACCAAGCGCGAAGTCGAGCGCGACAAGTTACAAGCGCAGCTAATGGAGCAGCTGATCCGCAAGGCAACACCCTCTCCCTCCGCCAGGGGTTCAAGGAACTCGTCGAGACAACAGTCAAGGGCAGCGTCTCCTAACCGAGCAAGCGACCCTGAACTTGACCAACAGACCAAGCCTATACCCCCCGCAGACCCCCTTCCCAGACCGGTCCAAGCGAGACCCAGCTACAAGGAAGGAGCGGCATACACTGCGGAGAAGCTAAATCAACGACTACAGGATCTGGAAGACCTGATAGAGGAAGAAGAGGGAGAGGAGGAGAACCAAGCCCGACGACAGCACAGTACTCCACCGGACCAGGAGGTCCAGTACAGCCCAGGCTATACCCCCGCGGCGCTGCGCTACAGACCCCCGACTCTATTCACGGGTGAGCACGACGCACGACCAGCCCCGAGGAATAGCACCTGGACCAGCGGGCCATGGTACCCTGTCGGTACCAGCCCACAGAGAGGCGCAAGAGGGGACTCGCCTAGGAGGTCTCTCCCCCAACGCTCGCCGATGTATCAGCCATCCACGGCGTCATACATTGCCACGCCGTCGTTTCCAGACTTCACCTATGAGAATCGAGCACAGTACACGGAGCTCCGGATGTGCTTAGAGACAATGATGGTGGATGTCGCTGATGAACGCCACAAGTATGCAATATTACTGAAGCACCTGAAAGTACCGCGAGCGCACAATATAGCGCTAGCCTATGCCACCTCTACGACCCCATACACAGCGGCCCTAGCCGCGCTGGACCAGAGATATGGACGTATATGGGATTACGTAATCCAAGAGATAAGGCATATTGATCGCCTACCCCCAGCAACAGACAATCGCTCATTAGACGACCTGTCAATCAAAGTGCAGTCCCTGGTAGGGATGCTGGGAGCGCAACGGGAAAAGGGCATGCATGAGCTATACGCCAACTCTAACGTCGAGAGGATTTTGGAGAAGCTGCCACCCGCAAGACAAGAGCGTTTTAGGCGGCAGAGAGACTACCGGGATCCTAACGGCCCCGAACCATCCCTCCTTGATCTAGCCGACTTCCTGGCGAGAGAAGTCAGCAGCTTACGACTGGATACGTTCGGGCGGAGCACGCCAAGCTCCAGAGAGGGACCCAGGAGAATAAATGATGGAAGAAGATCGGTGACTGTCATGCACCAATCAGAGTCAGTACCGAGCAGTAAGAGCCACAGTACCCCCTCGAGAAAAGAGAAGTGGAAGATGGCGTGCCCCTACTGTGAGAAAGAACACTGGCTGTCACAATGTGACCTGTTCACAAAGATGAATGCAGAAGAAGTGAGTCAATGGATAAAGTCCAACAGGCGCTGTTACCGATGTGCGCGCAGCCACATGGCAGCCGAATGCCGCCTAAAGAAAAGGTGCAGTCGGTGCGACGGAGCCCATCTAGATATACTACACGACAGTAACAGAAGACGGCCTTCACCTGCACCATCGAGCGGCACCAAGGCAAGTGTCATGTACATTGACCCCGCCAGCAGCAGCGGCGCCCAAGTGCTCTTAAAGGTAGTCTGTGTGACATTGAGCTACCAAGATAAAGTCATGGACACTTACGCCGTCCTTGATGACGGGTCAGAGAAGACCCTTCTGCTCGCGTCCGCTGCGGCCCAGCTGGGACTGCGAGGGAGCGAGAACGAAATGACGATTCGGACAATAAGAAGAGATTTAAAGACGATAAAGGGCGAGAACGTCTCCTTCACTATCGCAGCAAACGGGCAGCCAGAGCGACGGTATAGGATTACAAATGCTTTCACCAGCCAAGAAATAGGACTATCGCAGTACACCTACCCTATCGCCAAGTTGATGGATAAATATGTGCACCTGCGACAACTACCTATCCCGCTCATAGACGGCGCTACCCCGACCCTGCTGATAGGCTCCGACCATGCAGAACTCATAGTCCCGATTGACCGGGTCCATACAGGACCCCGAGGCTGTCCTGCAGCAGTCGAGACCCGCCTAGGGTGGACACTACAAGGCCCCCTCGCTAAATCTCTCAACCGAACAGCAGCCACTAGCTGCCTCCACTCCAGAACGACAGAAGAAGACACCACTCTCCTGCAGCATGTCGAGAGGCTATGGACACTAGAGACAATGCCCTTTAAGAACGAAAAGAAAGATATTCGTTCTAAAGAAGACATTTACGCCATCAACCTACTCGAGCAAGGGACAAAGAGAGTCACAGTCGGCGGAGTGATGAGATACGCAACTCCACTCCTGAGGCGAGAGGGAATGCCCACCTTTCACGCAAAGAAAGACGCCACGGAGCGCTATCTATTGAACACGGAGCGGCGCCTAGCCAAAGACCCCGCTCAAGAAGGTGTGTACCGCGCTGAGATTGAGAAGCTAATCACAGCGGGACACGTGACAAAGATTGACATTAAAGAGGCCGATCAGACGACCGAATCATGGTACGTGCCGCATCACAAGGTCCATCACAACGGCAAGGATCGCATTGTGTTTAACTGCAGCTACCAGATCGGATCCCAAAATCTGAATAAAGAGCTCTTGCCCGGCCCCACACTCGGCCCCTCCCTACTAGGCGTGCTACTGCGCTTCCGCCAGGACAAGGTGGCTATCAGCGGGGATATCAAAGGGATGTTCCTGCAGGTGGGACTGGTGGAGGAGGACAAGCCCCTGCTGCGGTTCCTATGGAGAGAGAGGATCGGAGATGAGAACCCAGCCATCTACCAATGGGAAGTGCTCCCCTTCGGAACCACATGCAGCCCGTGCTGTGCTACATTTGTACACACATGACTGCGTAGCACAGCGGAACAACAACACCATCATCAAATTTGCTGATGACACAGTAGTGGTGGGCCTGATCTCTGCCAACGACGAAAGGGCCTACCTGGAAGAGGTAGAGAACCTGTCACAGTGGTGTCAGGAGAACTGCCTCTCCCTGAACGTCAGCAAAACAAAAGAGATGATTGTGGACTTCAGGAGGACGGGGGTCAAGGACTACAGCCCCCTCAGCATCGACGGGGCACCAGTTGAGAGAGTGAACAGTTTCAAGTACCTCGGAGCCCACATATCCGAGGACTTGACATGGACCACACACATTGACAGTGTTGTGAAGAAGGCACGACAACGCCTCTACTTCCTCAGGCGCCTAAGGAAGTTCCAAGTCAGTCAGAAGATCCTTAGGAACTTCTACTCATGTACAATAGAGAGCATCCTGACCGGCAACATCACCTCCTGGTTTGGGAATAGCACTGCACAAGACCGTAGCAGACTACAAAGAGTGACACGTTCAGCCGAACGCACAATTAGAGGGGGGCTTCCCACCCTCCAGAACATTTACAACAAGCGGTGCAAGGGGAAGGCTAAGAGAATTATTAAGGACTCGAGCCACCCGAACAACTGCCTCTTTGAACTGCTGCCGTCAGGCAAGCGATACCGGAGTCTTATGGCGAGCACAGAAAGACTCAGAAGGAGCTTCTATCCCCAGGCCATCAGGCTGCTAAACGAACAATAATCGCTAAACGAACAATAATCACTATGCAACAACCATCAAATGCACACAGCACACACACCCACACGCACACACTCACTCAAACAAACAACTCACTGCAGCACCCACTCTCCACACTTTAGATCACACAAACACACTTACACTTTATATTTATTGATAAAGGATTTGCACTACAACTCGTACACCTACTGTGAATTGTACCTAAACTGCACCTCGTCCATTTATGCCTTGCACTATATAGTATTGTATATTAGTACACTGCACAGTATTGTATATTGTATGGTAACTACGTCTACGAACATTGTACATATGTCTAAACTGAACACTGTGACCTCTTTTTTTACTTCTAATTTTTACTATGTTTTTATTTCATACTTATCTTGTCATGCACAGTCTCTGGAGCGCAACAGTAAGAAGCTTTTTGTACAAAAGTATTCTGTACTTCTGTATGACAACTATTAAAGAAACTTGAAACTACAGAAACACGTCGCAGAGGACCCAGCAGCAGATGAAGAGGTCCGACACAGTGTGAAGAACAGTTTCTACGTGGACAACTGTTTACAAAGCGTTTCGACTCAAGAAGAAGCCGAGGCTCTCCTAATCAAGCTACGCGCCTCCCTGATCAAAGGCGGCTTTGATCTCAGGCAGTGGGCCAGCAGTGACCCGCACGTATTGCGCAGCCTCTTCCCCGCGGACAAGGCTGCCAGCAGCGAGACCTGGATGGCGACCATCCCAGGAGAAGCCCAAGAAATGACATTAGGACTAGTCTGGCGCTTCAAAACAGACTCGCTCCACTATAGACACAAACCCTTGACTCCAGAGCAGGGAAGGTCGACGGCGACACCGACCACCAGACGGAGTGTGTACAGAACACTCGCCAGACAATATGACCCGTTGGGATGTATTCTACCTTACACCACCAGGGCAAAGATGATTGTACGAGCACTATGGGACAAGGACCAGGGCTGGGACGACCCAATACCCGCACACCTTGCCTCAACATGGAGAGAGTGGGAGACGGAACTCCGCTCACTCCCAGGCGTCAATATACGCCGCAGCTACTTCCCATCCACAGTGAGGCCAGAGACATGCAGGATTGATCTACACGTCTTCAGCGACGCCTCCGAAGTAGCCTATGGATCGGTGGCCTACTTGCGTGCCCAAGAGAAGGGAGGAAAGATACACACTGCTTTCATCCTGGCTCGCTCAAGAATAGCCCCACGAAAGCAACAATCTATCCCGCGTCTAGAGCTCTGCGCAGCCCTAGCAGGAGCGCATCTAGCCACGTTAATCCAACGTGAACTCACCATTCCGGTGCACAGAACAATCTTGTGGTCAGATTCCACGACAGTACTCACATGGATCAAGTCTGATTCATGCAGATACAAAGTCTTCGTGGGAGTCAGAGTCACCGAGATTCAAGAGTTAACAGAAGCAGCGAGCTGGCGGTATGTGGACACCAAACACAACCCAGCTGACGTCATCACCCGGGGAATGTCTCTGGATGACCTCACCCGTCGCAACATCTACAGTGACGGACCAGAATTCCTCAAGCTCCCCGAAGAAGAGTGGCCTACGCCCACCCCACGGGAAGCAAGTAACGAGGAGGCTGAGAACAAGAAACCTATGTTCTGTGGACTGAGCACAGTCGCCTCCACAGACCCCAACATAGATGACTGCATTACCCTAGAGAGTGCGCAGCAGAGGACATTCCTGTGGCACCACCCAGAGATTCAGTCCACCACTGACATGTCAGCAGCTGACTACGAAGAAGCAGAACTTCTTCTACTACAACGAGCCCAGAGAGACTCGTTCCCCGATGAGCTAGACTGTCTACAGGGAGGAAAGCCCGTCCCATCAGACAGCAGACTGCTCCACCTGGCACCCGAGAGTGACGCCCATAATCTCATCAGAGTGGGTGGTCGCCTGCGGAGAGCCCCCGATCTACCGGATGACATCAAGTACCCGATAGTCTTGAACAGCCGACACAAGGTCACAGAGCTGATCATAAAGAAATACGACGAGGATGTACACCACGCAGGAGCAGAGAGAGTCTTCGCGGAGATCAGACGTCGCTATTGGATACTTCAAGGAAGAGAAGCGGTGCGACGCTTCCAGCGAACCTGTCTAGACTGCCGAAAGTGCCGCGCGCAGCCCAGCATACCACGGATGGCTGACTTACCCCCCTGTCGCCTCCGACTCGGCGACAAGCCATTCCACTCCACAGGCGTGGACTGTTTTGGCCCGTTGTATATAAAGAGAGGAAGAGGAACCGAGAAGCGGTGGGGTATTGTATTCAAATGCATGACCACCAGAGCGATACATATCGAGCTCCTTCCGACCATGAGCACAGACTCATTCCTTATGGCCTTCCGAAGATTCACATCACGGAAGGGAAAACCGTCTACATTGTTGTCTGATCACGGGACAAACTTCAAAGGCGGAGAAAGAGAGCTGAGAGAGAGCTTCCAAGCTATGGGCCCAGAACTTAAGACCCACCTCGCTCCATCCCAGATTGACTTCCAGTTTAATCCCCCGAACGCACCCCACTTCGGTGGAACCTGGGAACGAGAAGTACGTTCTATAAAGACAGCCCTGTACGCCGTGCTTGGGGCCCAGACTGTGGCGGAAGAAGTCCTAATGACAGTCCTCACGGAGATCGAGGGAGTATTGAACTCCAAGCCCCTCGGCTACGTCTCCAGTGATGTAGCAGATGTCGACCCAGTCACCCCCAACACACTCTTAATGGGGCGGCTGGACCCCGCGCTACCCCAGACAATGTACAGGCCTGAAGAAGCGAACGGCCGAAGAATGTGGAGGTACAGTCAAGTACTAGCTGACAAGTTTTAGACCACTAGTGGTGCTTGCATCCGAGGAGCTCCGGGCCAGGACGAGCGGACCTGTACATTGGATTACTCTACCCGGACGACGGCGAGCCTTCCACGGCTTGGATTATGCTTTGGGTGCTTTGATTATTCCATGGATAACGGCCAACACTGCGGAGTGTTGGAACTACCCCCCGGAGAGGAGTCCAGGTGAGACGGCGCTCTACACCAGTGAGGTCGCCTCACGTCTCTCCGTTGTGGACCGGCAGCTACCGTCCACCAGAGGGTCCAGCTGTATTCATCTGCGGACCGAGGTTCTGTGGGCACCGTGTTCAAGACTTTGAATTCTCCCAAGAAATCGTCGGCCAGATGGGATACCGCCAGCGGCTCTTCTAACCCCCCCCCTCCTACTGTCTTACAACCAGCGGGACCCCCCCCCCCCCCTTTAGTGTATCCAGCTATAATCATTTAAGTACCATCGCTATAGTTTCCTAAAGAACCGGGTTGTATACTTACTCCCTGCGTAACCAGAGATTGGACATTCAATGTTGATTTACCTACGAATACTCATTTGCCATACAAGTGCATTTCAAATCATAAATGTAAACAAGTGAACGTTGTATATACCTTTTGCTATATTAAATATTCGATTTGTACATTTGTGTGGACTTCGTTTCATCAGGTGGGAAAGTGTTCATCATATCTATATCATGTACTGGATGGCCAGAAGTTAAAGTACAAGAGGTAGTGGTTTAATACCATACTTATCAATACAGTCAGGGAATTGTACCCCTCAGTTACACTATGTATACACTGCCATAGTGTTAAGAGTCCTTGTATTGCATGATACAAATTAAAGATTGTTAAGATAAGAGGGTGAGAGGTCCAACCTGTGCTGACCAACAGGTCAAAGGTTAAAGGGTTATACAATGCCATAGTGTTAAGAGTCCTTGTATTGCATGATACAAATGAAAGATTGTTGAATTAACCCTCGAGTCACCCTTAAAAAAACCCACTACCTGTCTCCCTAGTGACCGAAACTGCGATCTCAGTAAAACATATATTTTTCATGTATTGTTCCAATTATTTTTCATGAATATCATTATTAACTTCAGTCCTCACCATACATATAGAATATTTATTCATTTTCTGGATTTTAACCATTTCTTAAATTAGGGTCAGGGTTAGGGTTAGGGTTTGGTTAGGGTTAGGGTTACCCTAGGGTTACCCTAACCCCCTAACCCTAACCTGTCCATTTCTGCGACTAGGGTGAAAGGTGTGACACTTATGTTCCACACGCTTAATGGTGATTTTTGAAGAGAAAAATAAACATGGATTATTGTAATGTGTCCAAGATGTGATACTGAGCTACTTTTTGCGACAAGGGTGACTGGAGGGTTAAGAGTTGGAGGCTGAGAGGTCCGACCTGTGCTGACCTACAGGTCAATGGTTAAAGGGTTAAAGGTGAGAGGTCATTGGGTACCTGTTCGGCAGACATGTTGTAGTTAAGCTGCAGCACAGCTTTGCCCTCCTGGTCAGAGCTGGTCACCGATGTCTGAGGAGACAAGTTGTTCCTGACCGTGGTCCACACTTTGTCTTCTAAAACAACACACATCATACAACATCATATAGTGCCAGGGGCGCCTGGTATAAATGGGCTAACAGGGCTAAGCCCTCCCTATCTTTTAGAATAGATTATTTTTTCTTTTTTTACTTAGAACTAGGGATGTTCGATATTGGCTTTTTTACCGATATCCAATATACCGATATTATCCAACTCTTAATTTCCGATACCGATACCGATATATGCTGGGTTCCCCCCCCCCCCCCCCCCCCCCCCCCAAAACTGAATAATTTCAGGTAATTAACATTACATATCTCTTGTTGTGCAATTAACACAACATTATGCATATTTTTTACAATAAATAAAGTAAGAATTTGTTCTTACTTGCTTGCCTGGGTAAATAAAGGTTAAATAAATAAAACAATAAAAAAAACGATACCGATAATTTCCGATATTACATTTTAATGCCAATATAAGCCAATATCGGACATCTCTACTTAGAACACATTGTTCTAAACTTAGGTGGAACCTAGAGCACTAAAAGCACCAAATAGTCAGAAGAAAAACACAGGATATATTTACATATATTAATTTACAGCCCAAACTCAGTAGCATCAGCTTCCATTCATGTTGTAGTGTTGTGAGTGACAGGGGGCGTGACTCGTGGCACTCCCACTTGGTGTGCTGATTTTGGGCATTCAGCCCTCAGGTCACTG
>NC_140177.1:101831204-101956204 GCF_963971535.1 Notolepis coatsorum
GGAGTTAAGTACCTAGCTTGCTTAGCTAGCTGTAGTGACTAAAGTTTAGCCTCTAAACTGAATTGAGGAAGAGCCATCAAGCTTTGAGAAAATTATTGTGTTTAAGCCTCTCTGGGGTTTGTCTCATTTTGAGATAGTAGCCTATTATATGTAGGATGTTGGAAGAGAGAAAAGTGTGGGTTCGGTTTGTGTGACAAGCTATGAGAGACAGACTTGAGAAAAGTATTTGTACCCGTTAAATGCCAGTGTTTGTGATGGCATCACAAATTATTGTTAAAAAACAGGCTAGCATAGTATGATTAGCAACAACACTGATTTTGATGGATTTTCAGTTTTTTGTAATATCAGATTGAAAATAATACAATCTTTTATTGAACTTCAGCCTTGATCATAACACCACATATTCATTTTATAATTCTAACCCTTTAAATGCCAGTGTGTGTGATGGCATATATTTGCAATATATCAAATGCAAAGTAGATTTTTCTGGGGGGGATTATTACAGGCTAGCATGTGTCAATGATTAGCAACAACAGTTTTTTGTAAGGGTCCCGCCTCCACCAATCACATGCGGCTCCTTTTGTGTGTGTGTGTGAGAGCAAGAGAGAGAGAGAGAGAGAGAGAGAGAGAGAGAGAGAGAGAGAGAGAGAGAGAGAGAGAGAGAGAGAGAGAGAGAGAGAGAGAGAGAGAGAGAGAGAGAGAGAGAGAGAGAGAGAGATAGTTCTCCAACTTGTGTGAGTTGCAGTGATCTCCTGGTTGTTCCCCACTTAGGTTATCTAACTATTGCGCTGCTGCAACTAGACACTGTACTGGCCTGCTTCTAAATTCAGTGGCCTGACTGGATTTATTTTTAAATCATCTGGCGACCCCCCCGGGTCCTGTGTCCTGCGACCCCGACTTTGGGAACCCCTGGATTAGACCAGTGGTTCTCAACATGTGGTACGCATACCACTAGTGGTACTTGGTGGTACTGCTGGTGGTACTTGAAACAAAAACAAAAAATAAAATAAAAAAATTATAATTTATTTTTATTTATTTTTCTTTTTTTTTGCAGTCAGGCCACTGAACTTAGAAGCAGGCCAGTGTTTCTAGTTGCGGCGGCCCGATAGTTAGATAACCTAAGTGAGGAACAACCAGGAGATCACTGTGACAGAGATTAATGCAGTCTAAACAGTCATGAATCTTTTATTCAACTTCAGCCCTGATCATAACCATTTTTATTTTTGGATTTCTTTTTAATGTCAGAAAAAAAATGAAATGCTCCCACTTTTCTGAAAAGAGTTGTTGTTAAATCTGAAATTACAAAAAACAAAAAAATCCATCAAAATCTGTGTTGTTGCTAATCATTGACACATGCCTAACCTGTAATAATCCCCCCCAGAAAAATGTACTTTGCATTTGATATATATTTGATAAAATATTTAACTTTTTGTGTGTTTTTTTAACAATAATTTGTGATGCCATCACACAAACTGGCATTTAAAGGGTTACAATTAGAAAATGTATTGAATATGTGTTTTTTTTTCTTTTACAATAATTTGTGATGCCCATCACAAACACTGGCATTTAAAGGGTACAATTTCAAAAATGCCTGCACCAGAATGCAGGAAATTAAGTCTTTGTAACAAAATAATTCCTGGTGGGGGAGAAAGTGGCCTGACTGGGGCTATATTTCACACTATATTTCCCAGCCTGAATTATTTCCCCAGTTCTTAATTCTCTCACTTGCTATGTGAGAATGTTAGTTATTATGTTCTCAATGCCCCTTGCATTGTATGAGTTGTGTGGAAGAGTTTGCTAGTTCTAGTGCTACCCCTTTGTACATTGTGGCTGTGTCTGACAAAAACAATAAATAATGGTATTAGGAATACATGTGCCTCCTGCGTGAACTGTGCATAGCTGAATAGACTGTATTTTAGAGGTGGGAATAGATAAATTTTTTTAATCTAGATTAATCTATCTGCAATCCTGGATTTAATCTAGATTAATCTAGATTAAAATGGCTAAAAAAAAGAAAAAAATCTGCCGAAGGCATACAAAATATGTGTGTTCTACCCAAATAATGACCAGAAGTAAGTCCTTACTTTTTCTTTCCTCCTTATGTTTCTCAGGCCAGGTGGCCCATTATACCATGAGCCCATCTCCCGTTTCCAAAATGCATTACAGACTGTTTGAAAAAGCTGTTTTGCTATGATAATTGGTAATGAAATATCAAAATAATGTTCAATAAGATGTGTTTAATAAGTTGTTTTATTCAGAAGTTAACACAAATAAATAATATTACCAGTAGGCCTACAGTACAGTATCTAGCACACTCTCAGGAGCAAAACAGAAAGAAGCATTTCAAACTTGAACTATGTGACATGGCTTGACTCAATCAGTCCAATCTCTATTTCTCCTTCTTCCACCAGTCACTCAGGCAGACCAGCTTGTTTTATGTAGCGGTGTCTACTTATAGTGCCTATAATATTTTTCCCGTTGGGTGCCAGACAGGGCCAAACCCTGCCAATGCAAATCAACTGCTCCAGTGGAGTTGCTCAGTGGCCAATGGTGTCAACTGTGGTTGTACTGGGCAGCTCCCAGGTGTGAATGGAACTGTGTGAATGTGAAGCAGGGCGTTCCTGAAAAAGAGCATCTGTGCTCAGCGAACCTACCCTGGGTAAATTGGGTAAATAAAAGTTAAAAAAAAAATGATTTTTTTTCTTTTTTTAGATTAACTGCGTCAATTATATTATCGCGCAATATTAGTATCGCGTTAACGCAGCACGTTAACGCCGTTAACGGCCCAGCTCTAATTTTAACGTTGGTCATATGGTGGTACTTGGAGAGCCAGCTACGTTCTCAGGTGGTACTTGGTGTAAAAAGGTTGAGAACCACTGGATTAGACCATTGTTTAGTCCTCACCTGTCATGTTGCAGCTGACCCTGAAGGGGGCGATGGGGCCGCTGGCGTCGGGGTCGATCCAGTAGCTTCCTGAACTCTTCCCCTGGTGTTTATACTCCTCGCAGGACTGTTCATACACCGCTGAGGAGACAGTAGAGAGACTGGTCAGTGTGTGTGTGTGTGTGTGTGTGTGTGTGTGTGTGTGTGTGTGTGTGTGTGTGTGTGTGTGTGTGTGTGTGTGTGTGTGTGTGTGTGTGTGTGTGTGTGTGTGTGTGTGTGTGTGTGTGTGTGTGTGTCTGTGTGTCTGTGTGTCTGTGTGTGTCTGTGTGTGTGTGTGTGAGAGAGAGCTTTTATAGTTGAAACTTACAAGTTCAGTCTAGTGTTTTTGATTTAACGTTCCACTGTGTTCACTTTTTCCTCTAACAGAATAATTACCTTTTTTGTCATTGTCAGCTCTTTGTTGTATGCTTTTACAGTGTGAGTTAAAAATAAATGTGTGATACAAAAGCATCTGTTCATCTCCTTCCTTTAATGGAAACCATGTGTGGGGATTTAACAAAAAGTTAAACAGTAAGATTGTAAACCCGTTAACTGTCTCTCACATCATTACATCATAACAACAAAGCCACAATCCTGCTCTTTTGCGGCCCACCTGGAGAAGGTGTTGGGCAGGTGGAGGGGTTAGGTGTATTGCAATGGCCCATGGGTAAAGTAGGTCTGCATGCATCGTTAAGAGAAGTAATACAAGTCTTTGAAGGTCTGTGGCTCAAAAAAAGCGATTGTGGTATCACCATGGCTAAGAAAACATAGATTGAAAAGTGTTAAAGTTATGTGATGTGTACGATTGCATGTAACTGTCTAACTGTTTCCACAAGAGGGCGCTATAGGCGGAGCTGCTAATTCTGCCGCCAGGTAAGAGGTATAAAAGGAGATGTTGACTCCCCCTCTGTCTCTTCCTCCGTCGCTCTCACAAGAGAAGGACTCTCATGTACTGTTGGGTGCAACGTGATAATAAACCACGCCGTTTAATGGCTAAGTGAAGAAACCATGTCTCATGAACATATTATCGTCGCCCCATAGCTGACTCTGTCAACAGGTTATGGGCCCAGATCACGCAAGGGCGAAATAATAATGGTAGCAAGTTTAGCTGAAGTATAGGCTAGGTTAGCACCGGGAGCACCGCGTGGCTAAGACTAGGCTAACGGGAGCTAAAGCTACGCCTACCATCAAAAGAGCAACATGGAATCCAACACGACGATCCTGCGCGTCAAGAGGAAGCGGGGCACCGACCCCGCCGACGCGCTGCTGCTGGCGTGCAAGCGGATCCGCCCGGAGAGCAGCGTGCAGAGCCCAATGGAGACGAGGTTTGAGAACTCCGTCTTCAAACTCGTGGCGACCAAAGGAAGGAGCAAAGCGCCCTCGTTCAATGGAAGAGCAGAGGACTATGAGCTCTGGGAAGAGCGCATGTTGTGCTGCATGCACGGTGTGGGACTGAAGACAACGATGTTGACGGCCCCCACGGGAGAAGTAACGGCGGCCGCGCGAGCCTTGGGCAACAAGCATAATGCAGACGCATACTGTGAGTTAGCACCACTGCTAGACGACACAAGCTTGGGGCTGATATTCCGCGACACCAAGGACCAAGGCCGAGAGAGCCTGAAAGTGTTGAGAGAACATTATATCGGACGAGGAAGATCCCGAATCGTATCCCTCTACATAACACTAACAGCACTGAAGAAGGGGCACACAGAGACTGTGACCGAATACGTCATCAGAGCTGAGCAGATCATTACGGCGCTTAAGAGTGCAGGAGAAGCACCAAGCGATGGACTAATGATGGCGATGGTTATGAGAGGACTACCGGAACTGTACAAACCGTTCACACTACTGGTAACACACGGTTCAGCGGACATGTTGCTGGGAGAGTTCAAGGCCAAGTTGCGGAACTTTGAGGCATCAGAAGACACCCACCCAGTCGCCGCGGAGGTGGGAGAGAGGGTGCTGAAAGCCCGGATGACACAGAGAGAGAAGACCAGGCCCACGACGGAGCTGGCGTGTTGGCGATGCGGAAAAAAAGGCCATCCGAAAGATAACTGCACAAAGACTGTTTGGTGTAGCTTCTGCAAATCCACGGGGCACACAGACAAAGTGTGCAGAAAGAAACGCGACCAGAGCGCACGGTACGCGCATGGACAAGATGGCGACGACGGTGGACGTGAGACGAATCGAGACGACGCCCGGAGAGTAGCGGGACAAGAGGACTTCATCTTCGGGGCGCAGACAGCGTATGTCACCCGGCCAACGCAGCTGCAGCAGGCCCAAAGGAAGGGACTGATCGTGGACACAGGTGCGTCGTCCCACGTCATCAACGACAGGAATCGATTCAAGAACTTTGACAACACCTTCGACCCGGAGAGACACAGCATGGAGCTGGCAGACGGGAAGCGCACCTACGGGTTGGCGCAAGGGAGAGGAGACGCACAGGTATGCCTCATGGACAGTGAGGGGCGCCGGTGTACAGTGACGTTAAAGAACGCTCTCTACATACCCTCGTTCCCACAAGAACTATTCTCTGTCAAATCTGCTACTGTGAACGGTGCCAAAGTGTTCTTCGATGAAGGTAAAAATGTTCTTGTAGAGCCTGACGGTATGCGATTTAACATAGAGGTGTACAAGAGAATGTATTATCTACAAACAGAGGGTAATGACAACGACAAGTGTAATAATAATGATATGTGTAATGTGACTGTCAGTCACGATATTCAGACATGGCATGAGATCATGGGTCATTGTAATTACGAGGATTTACTGAAACTGCAAGCAGTGACAGAAGGCATGCACATTGAAGGTGAAAAGCGTAGACCTGACAAAGAATGTGTAGTGTGCATAAAGGGAAAGTTCACTCAATCGAGAAACAGAAATCCCACAGAAAAAGTAAAGGTACCACTTGCGCTAGTTAACACAGATCTAGCCGGTCCAGTAAGCAACGAGTCCATAGGAGGCTTTAGATATGTACAGTATTTTACAGATGTGTGTACAGGAGCAGTGTTTGTTTACTTTCTCAAAGCAAAGAGTGACACACTCCAGGCCACGGAGAAATTCCTGGCAGACGTAGCCCTTTATGGCAACATAAGATGCTTGAGGTCTGACAACGGAACCGAGTTCACAAATAGAGAATTCCAATCACTGTTGAGAAGGAACAAGATAAGACACGAGACGTCATGTCCGTACTCCCCACTCCAGGACGGAGTGGCAGAGAGGGAAGGACGTACTCTTTTCGAAATGGCTAGGAGTAAGCTAATAGCTGGTAACTTACCTAAGAGCCTATGGCATTATGCGGTACAAGAAGCCGCTTACACCAGAAACAGGTGCTTTAATAAGCACACAGGCACCACCCCGTATACAGCACTGACAGGAAAGAAATGTAATCTAGCTAGAATGCACAAATTTGGATCAGTGTGTTATGCTTACCAACAGGACAGAGGAAAGCTCGAGTCCAGATGTGAAAAAGGACTCTTTGTAGGGCACGACAAAGGAAGCCCCGCTTTCCTAGTCTATTATCCCGGTAAAGGGAAAGTGCAGAAACACAGGCTAGTCAAATTTGTCACAAAGACAACATGTGAGAACGAGACACAGACAGAGGAGCCAGAGCTGGACTCCAGAGTAAGGTGTGAAGAAACAGAGACACCTCAGCCTAGTGTACTTAGCACAGTCGTGCAGACAGACAGTCAGCAAGCCCCAGAGGACGATGACGAGGAGCACCCGAGGGTGACGTCATGTGCCCCAAGCAGTGGGAGGTATCCCTCACGGGAACACAAACCCCCAAAGTATCTGACAGACTATGCCCGGAGAGAAAGTGATGAGGATGACAGTACACTTACCAGCATTGATTACTGCTACAGAGTGGTAAGTGGAGTACCTCGCACCTTTAAAGAGGCCATAGTGTCCCCTGAATCAAGTAAATTGGAGAGAGCAATGGATGAGGAGATGAGGTCCCTAGAGGATGTGGTAAATTCCCAAACCATAGATCTCATGATTAACTAATGTGTAGAAATACTTGGCCCTCAAAACAATAATTCATA
The DNA here is from genome assembly GCF_963971535.1 of Notolepis coatsorum. Lineage (NCBI taxonomy): Eukaryota > Metazoa > Chordata > Actinopteri > Aulopiformes > Paralepididae > Notolepis > Notolepis coatsorum. Next base: position 101,838,170 of record NC_140177.1, read on the forward strand.
GATTGTGTGTGTGTTTACATAGACTGATTGTCATTGTGGCCACACAGGTCGATTTACACATGAAGTGAGTGGTCAAATGATTCTATCTACGACAGGAACCCCAGGGCCATCTGCCATGTCCTGGGACAATGGGCTCTGTAAGATCAAAACAAAGACCAAAAGGTCACATAAACATGTTATCTCGCTGGAGTTTCCTGTCACACACACACACACAGACACACACACACACACACATAGTCACACACACAGACACACCCACACTCACACACTCACACACACATAGTCACACACACACACACACACACACACTCACACACACACATTTTCAAATAATGTGTTTAAGTAAAAATATAGGGAAAATATTCTCTGGGTAAATGTGAAGAGGGTTTGGCCTATAAGCCAAACCCCTATTTTCAAATGCCAGCTTAGCAGGCTTGTGATTGGGGCAAATCATCAACTCCGAGACACTGGGCCTTGGCTATAAGATCTGTGTGTGATGGAGGAGAGGGACTCTGCAACAACCAACCGACAGGACAAGACCCCACCTACCATCTCACCCATCTCAACCAAGGCAGCAGGAGAACAAAGGACTTTTTGGAGGGAAAACAGACTGCTTTGTTTTGTCAGCCAGACGACAAAGACCATCAACAACTTATCAACTATCATTCTTTATACTGTAATATTAGTCTGGTTGTAATCACTCACGGCATAGTGTTTGTGATCACAACTATAGCATTTTCTTATTGTAATTTGTATACACTCTTAAACTTTGATTAAACAACTGTTAAACTACTTTCCTCCAAATTCCTTCTGCCTGCACCGCTCAGTTTGAACAGAAGTGATTCCCAGAGCTTTAAGGTATTGAATCACAACGCAGAGTACCAGCCAACCCGGTTACTGATCAGAGCAGAACAGGACAGCTTGGGAATCCACTTCATTTTGGTGCCGTGCTTCAGTGAATCAGAGCGCTCGTGTTATCACCACAACAAAAGAAATTTTTTCTCTACACGCCGGTCGACGAGGAGAACAACTGATCGATCGATCGTCTTCAAAGTAACTGGAACGGTTACTGAGAGGTGAGTGTGATAATGTTTGGGTGCTCTATTCGAACCACGGAGGGGGTTGCTAAGAATTTAACCTCATGTAAGCATGATGTAAGGGAAAATTGACTTGAATGTTCTGACTAAAGGATGGCGGCTCTAGGTTCTGTGTGCGTTGTATGTCCTGAAAGCAGGATTTTAAGCACACCGTGCGTCCTATGCCTTAAAGTCACATCGTGCGTAGTATGTTCTAAAGTAGAATTTTAGCACAATAAACGGGACGCCGCACAGCGTGCGTAGTATATTTTAAAGTAAAATTTTAGCACAATAAACGGGGCGCCGCTGCCAGTCGGAACATTCGAGCAAGTAAGGAGTTTAGACGGCGTTAGGCTGTAGCATATACTAGTACTTAATGAAAGGTTTACCGGTCGCGCCGCTGTGCGGCGTTCGAGAGACGGTAATGTGCGTGAATGCTGATTTTGTACTTTTTAATTGTGTTAGGAAGCGTGTATGAATGTATAGTTGGCGAATGTTTATGGTTAGGAGTGATTGGTGAGACGTGTGAGAGTATAGTTGTATTATTATGTAATTTAAGTCACCGGTTGGCCGTGGGGAAGTTTAATGGTAACGCCGGTTTTCCGAGGCCCGTGGAACGCAGCAGCGGTTAGCTGTTGTATTAGCCTCTGGGGCACTGGAGCATACGGGGGGAAAAGTAGACGTAACTCAAATGTATAAGGTCGATCGATAGTGTCTTGAGATTACGGTAATGTGTAAGGCACTTAAAAGTTTTCATATTCGTGGCGGATAAAATAGATATGTAATGTTTAAGGTGATTGGGATAATCTAGACGGGGACCCGGAGGTCGTTCTAAGCTCGCCGGAAATGACGACGGAGGGGTCAAACTAGTGTTTTGCTATTATGTTTTTATATTTCTATTCAGATCACTACACTGGCGTTTTGAGGGAAATAGGATTCTGTTGTGGGGTATGTGGTGTTATATTAACGTTGCGAGGAGACGGCCCGCGCGGCGGAACGGGTCGTTGGGAAGCGTTTTTATGGGATCATGGGAGAGGCTAAGCTAATGCTACCTAGCCGCGCTAACGGCTAAAGCGGTCGCCGGTTGTGACGTCATAAAGGTGCGCGGTCTGACGGCCTACGCGCGCTAGGTTGGAGCTAACGAAGCTAATATGCTAAGCTAACTGTGCTGACGTCATGGCATGACGGGGCTCTCGGGATGTCTCGCGAGGGGGCGTCCATCTTGGGAGGGGCGCCGGCGTCCATCTTGGGAGGGCACCAAGCGTCCATTGTTAAGGGGAAGGTGGAGTTTATTTAGGAATACAGTAGGGGGCAGAAGAGGACAGGATGAATATGTTTGGATTCTGCTCGCAGAACGTTTTCATTGTACACTCTCTCTCCCCCTCTCTTCTCTTTCTCCCCCTCTCTTTCTCTCTCTCTCTCTCTCTCTCTTCCTCTCTCTCTTTCTCTCTCTCTCTCTCTTTCTCTCTCTTTCTCTCTCTTTCTCTCTCTCTTTCTCTTTCTCTCTCTCTTTCTCTTTCTCTCTCTCTCTCTCCCTCTCACCTCCCCTCCCTCTCTCTCTCTTTCTCTTTCACCCCCCCCCTCTCTTTCTTTCCTTCTCTCACCCTCCTCCCTCCCTCTCCCTTTCACCTCCCCCCTCTCTCCCTCTCCCTCTCACCTCCCCCCTCTTCCCCTCCTCTCCCTCTCTCTCTTTCTCTTTCACCCCCCCCCCCTCTCTTTCTTTCCTTCTCTCACCCTCCTCCCTCCCTCTCCCTTTCACCTCTCTCCCTCTCCCTCTCACCTCCCCCCCTCTTTCCCTCTCCCTCCCTCTCTCTCTCTCTCTCTTACCCCCCCCCCTCTCACTCACTCCCCTCATTCCCACACCGCCTCTCTTCCATATATAACCCCCCCTCGGCCCCCCCGAAACGCTTTCTCTTTCTCTCCTAGTTTAGGGCCTGTATATAGAGGTTTTTTTTATGGGTTTCGAACGCAGGTGTAGTGCTAGGTATATTGTGTATTGCTGTTTACTGTAGGGTTTCAAAGGCGGTAGGTTGAGTTTGGGACTTATTATGCGTATGTTGTTCCATATTCAGTTTTATTGTTATTTTTAGGGAATTTCTAGTGCTGGCAGTGGTATTGTCTGGCGTTGGCGCTACGCTTTGTTCGACAAGGCGCTCGTACCTTACATTTGGACGGGGGCTCCGTGTCAGTTCATGTTGGTGGGCCGTAAGTCGGAGCATAGTTACTCTACTCGGCTGCGCCTGCGATGGGGGTGTGGGTAGACAGTTCGTCGTGGCTCACTGTCTGCCTCCACGCTTTGTGCGCTGTGTGCGACTCGTCGGTGCTCGTTGTCACACTGCGCACATTTTCATTTTACCAGGGGTACGGGGACTGCTAAACGTCGTGGCGGGGGTGGGCTCGCTGTCTGCCACCGCGCATTAACGGGGGTGCGCTGTGCGTGCACTCGTCAAAGGCTCGCTGCCACACTACGCGCGTCGAATTATATTGTGTGTGGGTATTTGGGGTGTCTGGGTACGGTGGTGTCTGGGGTGCTGTATGTGTGTGGCGGTGGTTGTGAGTGGAATGATCTTTGATTTTCCTTGAGTAGGGGGCCCGGGGTTTCGCGTTCCAGGTTCGAAACTGGGGGTGATGCCGTGGGCCACAGGACGAGTTGGCCAGTGGATTGTCATTGGTCGGCAGGATTTTCAAATGTGGGGATGGTGTCGCCGCCTGTGGTTATGAACGGGTTGTGTGACACTGTTCTAAATGCACGGGGACTTCAGTGACATAAGGCACTGAAAATTGATTTCTGTTCCCGTGAGAAGCGCGTTATTTTAACACCTAAAGGGTTAGGTGTTACGGGGGATATATGATAACTGTGTGAGAGATTATGAATGGAAAATATGTGTGTTACGGATATGTATAATGTAATATGAGCGAAATACATACTAGGCTTTCACGGACAGAAATAAATATAGTTACACGTACACATAGTCATTTGCAAAGAACGATTAGAGTAAAAGTGAGATTATTCACCTAAATTACCATGTCCGATACAGATGTTTAGAAATGATAGGCTGTAAATAACAACATTCTGATTGACCAACAGAAGGAAAAGGCTGATGCAAAATGAGTTCCCCGGAGTGGTGTTAAGGAGGATCATGACAAACAGGATTGAGAGTCTGGGTTTCCAATGGAGACAACTGGAAAAAGATTAAGGCTGTGTCATTGATAAATCAAAAACGAAAATTGCACAAATGCTCTCATGTGATCATAGTCTAGGAGATGCCCGACATTCCATGCTTAAAGACAAATGATGGATTGTGAATGGCAAATGTCACTGATAATTAAGTGTATTTTTTGCTTCTCTCTTCACAGCTGCTCCAGGACGGATGGCCAGCGCTGACAATTCCGAACCCCAACAGGGGAATCAAAGAGACTGTTGACAGTCAGGGGGTATAGTATCACAAGACCGAGATTATCAATTCCTGTTTACACCAATATAGAAGTGTGAGTGAGATTAACTCAAGTTTGGTAAAAATAGTTTGAATACAGAGAAACTTGCTTTTTGTTTGAAGAAAAGGTAAGAATGGAAAATACACAGATAGGAGCAACCGGAGGGTTAGATGTACTGACCATAGAAAGGGTAGACAATCTGTCTATTTCAACGACTGGAGATGTCACAATAAAAGTGACGAAAAGATGGCCAAAGATATTCAGGCCATTACAGAACCTTGTAGTTAAAGGAGGCCGGTATAGAATGCGTACCCAAATCAAGATAAGGCCGTTAACCTCTGCAGACATTACATTGACCGAATTGGACGTTAACTTGATTGACTGGAATTTGATCGACTCCCCTCTAGTGTCCAGTGAGACGGAGGGACTGGAAATAATGTCTTTTACTCCGCCACAGGGAGTCGTTGCAGCAAGCGACCCAGAGACAGCTGTATTACCCGAGTCAATCCACGCTGAAGTGTCCGTTGCAGATGACTGCCAGTTACAGACGTGCCTCCCTCTTGAACAACAGCTAGCCGAGGCTAGACGGGTAGTGGACTATCTCCAAGGCCTAATCCAGTCCACACAGCCCGGAGGGGAGACAGGTTCCAATCGCCTCTCTCCCTCTCCCTCTGGAGAACCAGATGGCCAGAGACGGGCCCAGTTGGGGCCACAAGGGGGTCCCGTGCCGGAACAACAACAAACCCCAATAAGACCACCCACGAGGTGGCAACCACGAGGAAAAGGTCGAGGCAGAGGCAGGAATCCGAATGGCTACCGTGTGCGGCAGGTGCACTGTTGGACGTGTGGGACCCTCGGACACATTTCTTGGGACTGTGCAGAGCGGGACCATCTATCCACAACAGGGCGTGTTTGTACAGAAACAGGTGGCGGGCCCCTCCCAACCACGGGCCCCTCTCAAGGAACTGTGACTGGACCAAATAGGTACGTGGCTTTCTCCTCCGAACAGGCTCCAGGGAACCATGGCGATGATGGCATACCACCAGGACATGTTCTGGGCCCGATGACCCCAGGGTCATCCGGTCACAGGCAACTGACCCACCGGGTCTCACAACCCGGGGGAGACCGCCAATGTTGTTGGATCTGTGGAGTGAACGGTCATTTTCAAAGGTCATGTCTGCAGAGGCCACCGGCAGAATAAAAATATATGCAACTGACTAGGGTAGAGGTGGGATATGTTGAATGATAAAATATGCTCCTAATTAGATTAGAATAAAAAATAAGAATAGATAGAGGTGTTAGGTGATTAGATTATGAATGAAAGTTACTAAAAACGGATGTATGGGTGACTGACAAATGCATGAACTAATCAGACTAACAAGAGGAATCAATATTAGACAGTGTGATGATGTGACACTGCGGCAGCTAGTGATCAGTAAATTATCCATGCTTGGTCAACAGTTGGATTGATCAAGGGGTGGACTGCATGATTAGGAAATTAAAAAGACTCATAGTTGTTTCTAGTATTTTATAGTATTGATAGAAGCGTATTAACAGTTATGAGCAATAGGATAGGTGTTTATTTACTTTTATTTTTACTTCTCTTTTCTAGTGTGATACGAGCAATTCCTGACTTAGGCCGGGAGCGTACATTTTGTTTATTCATTTGATTTCCCTTTTTTGTTTCTTAGTTGAAAATGAGCTCAGAAGAAAAAAGAAAAAGCTCACAAGTTTGGTTTATTTTTTCATTTATTGGTTTGGCAGCGTTTTCTTTGTGTTTTGTTTTCTGTTTTCTTTCTTTCTGTGTTTTTTCTTAGGGTACCTGGCAAGCTGGGAGTGATCTCGACACATCAGGACGGGGTAGTATATGTCTGTAAAATGGACTGGGAACAAAGTGAAGGAACATGAGCTAGTTATGGATTTTTGTTCTCCGCCCATTGAATACCCAGTTTTAGGGGCTGGGGGTGTGTCGTGATTGGTAAAAGTGTTGGGAAGCATGATTCTCTGTACATTAATGAAGCTCAATAGATTTGGTCGCTATTGGCCAAATTAGTCTTGTGTAGGGTGTGAACATGTGCAATTGATAATTGGCTTGTGATGTGGAAGATGTGTGTTTAAGGCGGACTGTGATTTGTTGCATAGTGTTTGTGATCACAACTATAGCATTTTCTTATTGTAATTTGTATACACTCTTAAACTTTGATTAAACAACTGTTAAACTACTTTCCTCCAAATTCCTTCTGCCTGCACCGCTCAGTTTGAACAGAAGTGATTCCCAGAGCTTTAAGGTATTGAATCACAACGCAGAGTACCAGCCAACCCGGTTACTGATCAGAGCAGAACAGGACAGCTTGGGAATCCACTTCAAGGACAACCACACCTTTACTCTAACCAAGTTACCAGAGGGCAGACAGACAGTGGGAGGAAAATGGGTGTACTCAATCAAGGAGGGTATTGAAGGCCACGACAAGTACAAAGCCAGGTTCGTAGCTAGATGTTTAAATACAGAAGGAGGGTACTCCATGTTTAAATACAGAAGGAGGGTGGCTACATGTTTAAATCCAGAAGGAGGATACTCCATGTTTAAATACAGGAGGAGTGGATTCTATGTTTAAATACAGAAGTGGATGTTAAAGCATTTTCTAGGCATGGACTTCGAACAGTCTGCCAGTTGTATAAAAATATCCCAGAAGAGATATATGGAAAAGATCCTGAAACGTTTTGACATGCAAGAATGTAGAACAAGGGAAACACCATGTGATCAAAAACTAGACTACCAAGAGGATGCTCAGAAATTGACAGATGAAAAAATGTACAGAGAAGCTGTAGGTAGCCTCATTTATTTGACAACATGTACTCGCCCTGACCTATGTTTTGTAGTGAGTAAATTGTCACAGCATTTTGCTGACCCCACAGAGGAGCACTGGATTACAGCAAAACATGTTTTTCGTTATTTCAAAGGTACAGCAGATAAACAGCTTTGTTTCAGAAAGAGCAGCAAGGGCTTAGGGCTTAACGCCTACAGTGATGCAGATTGGGCGGCAGACACCACAGACAGAAGAAGAACCACAGGGTATTGTGTGAGTTTGAACACAGACAGCTCACTGGTTTCGTGGAAAACAAAGAAGCAGCCCACAGTGGCACTATCAACTTGTGAAGCCGAATACATGGCTCTAGCTATGACAATACAGGAATGTATTTATCTAGAACAACTGCTCGAAGGAATGGATACCTATTGTTGTGAAGGGCCAGATTAAACTGAGAATATATATTTATCGTTTGATATACTTTGTATATTATTTATATATATACACGGAATATCCCTTTACCTGCGTTCAGACCAGAGTAATATTCGCTCTCCTATTGGACAGCGCCCCCAGGCGCCAGCGCGCAAGCCCCCAACGGCAAGTTCAAAGACAACTGCAGGCATGTCAGAACATGCCCGGAGTCAGCGTAGTAATACGAGACAAGGACTGAGGTTGGGACTAGATATTCACTTAAGTATATATATTGGCGCAGGTGTAAACAGCAGTAGTTCATCAGTTCGTCTAAGTAGCTGTTTCATCAAGTTCGGTGATACAGTGAAGTGAGCAACCTTGCGTCTAAACAGAGCATTGAGAACCACGTGCGAATAGAATGGTAAAAGTGTCAGAGTTTAATGAAGTAACGTTGAGTTCGACTTAATCTAATGTGAAGTAAATAGTCGATCATTTATTGTATATCGTGCGGCCACAGTTCTTCCGTGTGTAGCATTACCCATCGGTTCGTCGTGTCTTTAGCTAGTGCACTTAACCAGGCTGTGTGGCCTAAATACGTCGCCCACACCCGAGGAGTCCTAGGCGGAGAACCGTTGGACATGTACACAGGAGAATCGGCGTCGGCGATTGCAGAACCATTCCTGGTTGGATTATATTGATTTGGGACGTGACCACCGGAGAAGAGTATCGTTGATTTCCACTATCATTTGGGATTCAACCTCGTGAGGATTACAACTCGGGCCTGCCTCGTGGACGGGGCTGGCTAGCTGTCATCAATGCTGTCGGGCATTTTGGATTACAATTATTGCTTTTGCTGCTGATCAAGGGAGTTTACAAGAACCGACTCCTGTACCTGGAGTCTCTTTATTCCTCGTTGAATCAGACGGAGTACCCGAACATTCCTCTACCCTCCAGGCCTTACACCCCGGAGGGAACCCATTGTCTCCAGTCGGTACCGGTGTTGCCCTATATAATTGCTACTATACAACAGGTGGCGTCAGCTTAGACCCATCGTAGGATTCCTGCTATTCTTAGTGACTTATGCTCTTGAGTGACTTTACGTATATTCTTCGCCATACAAGCGTGACCCTAATTCTCATTCTGTAACCTAACGTTGCCTAATAATAATAAATTACCCTCCAATAGTATTTCTGTGTCAATGCCGTGTTCTTGTGGGTGTTCACCATCTATATTTGATGTACTGTCTGGCCAGTAATTAAAGTACATAACTAGCAGTGGTTTAATCTATCACAATCTTTAATACAGTCAGGGTTTTGTAACCCCTCAGTTACAATTGGTCCTTCGAGCCGGATGGTATCAGTGTAATATTTAATATAATATTAATATTAAACATGGCCAGCGGTGAACACTCCCCAAGCGGCTCCCCTAAGCTAGAACGCCCGCAGCGCAAACGTCAGCTACCTCCATACCTCCAATTCGCTTTCGTTCTACCCCCTAGCTTATCTAAACAGACGTTAAATACGGATAAAGCGGATAGTCTAAACATGTCCAATCCTATCGACTTGGCGACCCTGCCAGTAGAGACCCCAGTGGGTTCAAACGAAACTGACTCAGCTCACGGGGGGGACCAGGTGGGACATGACATGACTATACCTCCAGACAGTGTCACCGGGATAGACCCCGGAGCGCTCCAGGATAAAGAAAGCGCTCCAGGGATAGAACCCGACACACAACCAAGAGAAGAGAACCGCGCCCAGGAGATAGACCTCGGAGCGCGCCAGGAGAACAGATCTCCAACAAGCCCTGTCAGCACCCGATCACCTCCGTCAGTGTCATCCCCCAGCGAGGCGGACCAGAGACTGGCGCAAGCCTTGATCGCCACACTGACAGCCTCCACCGAAAGAGACCGACTTCAGGGTGAACGCGACCGGCTTCAAGCAAAGACGCTTAGTGAGCGTGAACACTCCGCCACGGAAAGAGAGCGCCTCCACGCGCAACTCCAAGCGCAAGCCCTTAGTGAGCGCGAACACTCTGCCGTGGAACGAGAGCGCCTCCGGGCGCAACAATTAAGTGAGCGCGAACACTCTGCCATGGAACGAGAGCGCCTCCAGGCTCAACAGATGAGCGAGCGCGAACAACGAGAGCGCCTCCAGGCGCAACAATTAAGCGAGCGCGAACACTCTGCAGCGGAACGAGAGCGCCTTCACGCGCAACTCCAAGCGCAAGCCCTTAGTGAGCGCGAACACTCTGCAACTGAACGAGAGCGCCTCCAGGCGCAACAAAGGAGTGAGGACGACCGCATAAGAGTGGAGGAGAGGCGCCTTCAGACGGAAGAGAACATCGAACGAGAACGCGCCAATGCCCAGCGCGAAGCAGAGCGCGACCGGCTGCAGGCGCAGATGATAGAACAATTGATCGCCAGGGTGACACTCCCTCTCTCCGCACGGAGCTCCCGGAGATCATCACGACAAGGGTCTAGGGCACCTTCCCCTACCCGACAAAGCGACCCGGGACCCGGCCAACAGGAGGAACCTGTCTACGTCTCCGAGCCCCCTTCCCGACCGGTCCATACGAGACCCAGCCAACGGGAAGAACCGGCCTACGTCGCCGAGAGACTGACTAGAAGACTCCAGGACCTAGAAGAGGAAGAGGAAGAGGAGGAATGTCAAGCCCACCAGCAAGAACGTACTCTGGACCAGGAGGCCCAGTACAGCCCCGACTTCAGCCCCGAGTCACTGCACTACAAACCCCCGACCCAACTCACGGGTGAGTTTGACGTACAGTCAGCACCGAGGAACAGCACCTGGGGACCCGGCCTCTGGTACCCACCAAGTACTAACCCACGACCACACGTACGGGGAGACTCGCCCAGGAGGCCTCTTCCCCTACGCTCACCAATGTACCAGCCATCCATGGCATCGTACCTTGGCACACCGACGTTCCCAGACTTTACGCGCGAGGACAGAGCACAGTACACGGAATTACGCATGTGTCTGGAGACTATGATGTCCGATGTCCCCGACGAGTGGTACAAATATGCCATCCTCCTCAAGCATCTCAAGGTGCCCAGAGCGCATAACATAGCGCTGGCATATTCCAACTCAAGCACCCCATACTCCGCGGCTCTGGTGGCCCTCGACCAGCGTTATGGACGCATATGGGATTACGTGATCCAAGAAATACGGGATATCGACCGCCTCCCCCCAGCCAAAGACAATAGAGCACTGGATGACCTCTCTATCAAGGTACAATTCCTAGTAGGGATGCTGGGGTCCCAAAAGGAGAAGGGGAGATATGAACTGTATGCAAATTCTAATGTGGAGCGAATACTGGAGAAGCTCCCTCCAGCCCGCCAAGAGCGTTTTCGGCGGCAGAGAGACCACTGTGATCCCAACGGCCCCGAGCCATCCCTCCTAGACCTGGCCGCTTTCCTCGCAAGGGAAGTTAGCAGCCTACGACTGGACACATTCGTGTGGAGTGGATCTAGCCCAAGAGATGGACCTCGGAGATCCAACGATAACCGCCGGTCAGTGACCGTTATGCACCAGGCCGAGTCAGTGCCGCAGCACAAGAACCACAGCACCCCCCAGACCAAGGGGAAGTGGAAGATTGTATGCCAGTACTGTGAAAAGGAACATTGGCTGTCTCAATGTGACACTTTCAAGAAGCTGACCGCTGACGAGGTGAGTCAGTGGATCAAAGCCAACCGCCGCTGCTTCCGCTGCGCGCGCAGCCATATGGCAGCTGAGTGCCGCTTAAAGAAAAGATGCAGCAAGTGCGACGGCGCCCACTTGGAGGTCCTACACGACAGCAACAAGAAGAAACCCGTACCCCCAAGCAGCTCGAGAGTGAACGTCATGTACATAGACCCTGCGAAGAGCGGGAGCTCCCGAGTGCTCTTGAAGGTGGTCCGAGTGATCTTAAGCTACGAGGACAAGGTCATGGACACTTACGCCGTCCTAGACGATGGGTCAGAAAAGACTCTCCTCCTCGCATCCGCCGCAGCCCGGCTGGGTCTGCGGGGGAGCGAAGAAACAATGACAATCCGTACCATTAGAAGAGACCTGAAGACCATAAAGGGTGAAAATGTCTCCTTCACGATAGCAGCGGTCGGGCAGCCCGAGAAGCAGTATAGCATCACTAACGCCTTCACCAGCCACGACATAGGCCTGTCACAGTACACCTACCCCATCCCAAAGCTGATGGAAAAATACGTGCACCTACGTCAACTACCTATACCGCTCATCGACGACGCCACCCCGACCCTGCTCATAGGATCCGACCACGCACACCTCATCGTCCCAACGGACCGGGTCCACATCGGGCCCAGAGGCTGTCCAGCAGCGGTCGCGACCCGCCTGGGTTGGACACTACAAGGCCCCCTCTCCGGGTCTCCCAACCGACCGACAGCCACTCGCTGCCTCCACTCGAGGATAAACGAAGAAGACACCACCCTCTTACAGCACGTCGAGAGGCTATGGACATTAGACGCGATGCCCTTTAAGAATGAAAAGAAACTTGTTTGCTCAAAGGAAGACACTTATGCCATAACCCTCCTCGAGCAGAGGACAAAGAGAGTCGAGGTCAATGGAGTGATGAGATACGCAACTCCACTCTTGAGGCGAGAGGGTATGCCCACCCTCCACGCCTCAAAAGAAGCGACAGAGCGATATCTACTGAACACCGAGCGGCGTCTAGCCAAAGACCCCACTCAAGCCACTGTGTACCGCGCTGAGATCGACAAGCTGATCACAGCGGGACACATAAAGAAAATTGACATTCAAGAGGCCGACCAGATGATCGAATCTTGGTACGTGCCCCACCACAAGGTCCACCACAACGGCAAGGATCGCATTGTATTCAACTGCAGCTACCAGATCGGACTACAGAATCTGAATAAAGAACTCTTGCCCGGCCCAACACTCGGCCCCTCTCTCCTCGGCGTACTACTACGTTTCCGCCAAGACAAGGTGGCCATCAGCGGCGACATCAAAGGGATGTTCCTGCAGGTGAGACTAGTGGAGGAGGACAAGCCCTTGCTGCGGTTCCTATGGAGAGAGAGGATCAAAGATGAGCAACCATCCATCTACCAATGGGAGGTCCTCCCCTTCGGAACCACATGCAGCCCATGCTGTGCTACGTTCGCACTGCAAAAACATGTGACAGAAGACCCTGCAGCTGACGAGGAGGTCAGACAAAGTGTAGAGAGGAGTTTCTATGTGGACAACTGTCTGCAAAGCGTCTCGACGCCAGAAGAAGCCGAAGCCCTCCTACTCAAGCTCCGCGCCTCACTGATCAAAGGCGGCTTTGATCTCCGGCAGTGGGCCAGCAGTGACCCTCAAGTACTTCGCAGCCTCTCCCCAGAGACAAAGGCAGCAAGCAGCGAGACCTGGATGGCGACCATCCCAGGTGAAGCACAGGAAATGACATTGGGCCTAGTCTGGCGCTTCAAAACAGACTCGCTCCATTACAAATACACACCCCTGACCACGGAGCAGGGAAGGTCGACCCCTCTACCGACCACCAGACGGAGCGTATACAGAACACTCGCAAGGCAATACGACCCGCTGGGGTGTATCCTACCTTACACCACCCGGGCGAAAATGATTGTACGAGAGCTGTGGGACAAGGAACAGGGCTGGGACGACCCCATACCCGACCACCTAGCTTCCACCTGGAGAGAGTGGGAGAGAGAACTCAACTCGCTCCAAAATGTGAACATACGCCGAAGCTACTTCCCACCCACAGTGCGGCTGGAGACTGTTTTGTTCAGTGGTTCAATTATGAGATGAGTCCTTGCTCATGAACACCAGTACTTTATTTTACTACCACAGCACAAGTTACATGTTATCTTCAGATGGTCGTTCTTACTTCCTGGATGTTCTACTTATCAGAGCCTATCATACTGACACCTAGTGGTGCAAAGTAATCATAACATCCTTAATCATCACATCCCCCTTTCTCTGTAAACGGTAGAAAAACTAAATTACAGGTGTCAGGTATCTTAACCATTTTTTCTTTAACACATCATTTGAACCAATTACCATATTAACATAATTAATACATACTACACTATATATATAAAATCTTTCCATCACACTTTTTCTATTCTTTTTCTTATATTTTCTTTTTTTTTGCTTTCCTCATTTTTCTTTTTTTCTTATTTTTTTTTGTGCAAATCCAGTCTCTCAGGCTTTCTGATTTCTCTTGCACTTCTTCTTAAGACAGGTTCACCTGGACTGTTGTCAGGGTTATAGTCTGTCAGAGGTGGAGAGACGGACTCAGACTCAGTGTGGGCTTCACTGAGCTCTCGAACAGTCCCTTGTGTTTTCAGAAGACTGCGACGGTTACGTCTGAAGATATGACCATCCTTTGTTCTCACAGTGAAAGACCGTGGAGCTACTTCTTGAAGAACAGTGGCTTTTGTCTTCCATCCATCAGGATCTTCAATCCTAACTGTATCGTTGCCTGATAGTGGTGGAAGCTGCTTGGCTGTTCTGTCATAGAATGACTTCTGTTTCATCTTCTGTTGTTGTAGCTTTTGTTCCAACTTTGGATGTTTCTTTTTCTTTGAGTAACTCGGCAGTGTGGTACGCAGCTTTCGATTCATCAGCAGCTCAGCAGGTGACAGTCCGCAAGCGAGGGGTGATGCTCTGTAGCTCAGAAGAGCAAGGTAGGGATCTGAGTCACTGTCAGCAGCTTTCTTCAGGAGCTGCTTGAGGATGTGGACTCCTTTTTCAGCTTTTCCATTTGACTGTGCATACAGAGGACTAGATGTCACATGCTTGAAGCCGTACCGTTTTGCAAATTCCTGCCACTCTCTGCTCTTAAAGCATGGCCCGTTGTCACTCACCACTGTGTTTGGTATGCCGTGTCTGGCGAAGATCGATTTTGTATGTGTTATAACACAGGTTGATGATGTATTTGATAGCAATGCCATTTCAGGGAAGTTTGAGTGATAGTCAATGACCACTACATAGTCTTTACCCTTGAGATGAAACAAATCCATTCCTACTTTATCCCATGGTGCTGTTGGGACATCAGCTACCATCATAGGCTCTTTGGTTTGCTTGTTCCTATGTCTCTGGCATGTTTCACATCCACTTATCAGTCTCTCAATGTCTTTGTTGATCCCAGGCCAGAAGACTGCGTTTCTCGCTCTTCTCTTGCATTTCTCGACACCGAGATGACCTTCATGGATCCTCTGTAGTATGTCCCTTCTCAATTCTTGTGGAATGACAATTCTATTTGTCCTTAGCAACAGTCCATCAACAACACTCAGTTCACCTCTGATGTCGTGGAACAGTGGACAGGAACCTACAGGCCATCCATTTTGCATGTTTCCAATGATACATTGCAGCTCTGTGTCTTTTGCTGTTTCTTCAGCTATTTGTCTGGACTTTGTGTCTGATACAGGAAGCGCAGCAGCCACCATGTTGACATGGTTTTGAACATCTTCTTCAGTCGTGCTCACACCTTTCCCTGTGGGTGCCCGTGAGAGCGCATCGGCGAGTATCAGGTGCTTTCCTGGTGTGTAGATCAGCTCAAAGTCGTATCTCTGCATTTTCATCATCATGCGCTGAATCCTTGGCGACATTTCATTTAAGTTTGTTTTTATGATTGCAACCAAAGGACGATGATCTGTCTCTACAGTGAAGGAGGGTAGGCCATATATGTAGCTGTGAAACCTCTCTAGGCCAAACACTAACCCTAGGCATTCTTTTTCGATTTGTGCATATCTACACTCTGTCTCTGTCATGGACCTGGATGCATAGGCCACTGGTTTCCAATGCTCACCTTCAGCCTGTAGGAGTACTCCTCCAATTCCGTCCTTGGAGGCATCCGTCGACACTTTGATCCTCTTCGTCGAGTCATAGAATGCCAACACAGGTGCAGTTGTCAGTGTCTCATGCTCATGTTTGGATGCCCATTTGAACTCATCCCCTTTATGCAGGAGCTCACGAATACAGGCTGTCTTTGCAGATAGGTTAGGAATGAATTTACCTATGAAGTTGACCATTCTCATAATGCGTAGCACACCTGTCTTGTCTGTGGGCCTTGGCATGTTGTGTATGGCATTGACTTTTTCCTGGTCAGCCTGGACACCTTGTGCAGAGAGCTTGTCTCCAAGGAAGACGATTTCTTGAGCTCCAAACTGACATTTGCTCTTGTTGAGCTTTAGTCCAAACTTTCGTATCCTCTCCAGCACGTTGATCAGTCTCTTATTGTGTTCTTGGACTGTGGAGCCCCAGACGATGATGTCATCAACATAGGCTCGAACTCCATCCAGCCCTTCGATGATGTGTTCCACTGCTCTGTGAAATATTTCAGATGCTGAACAGATTCCAAAAGGCAGTCTGAGGAAGCAATATCTGCCGAAAGGTGTATTAAAGGTGCAGTACTTGGTGCTGCTTTCATCCAATTTCAGCTGCCAGAAGCCTTGTGTTGCGTCAAGCTTTGTGAAGTATCTGGCACCAGCCATCTCACTGGTGATTTCCTCACGCTTGGGTATTTGGTAGTGTTCCCGCTTTATGTTTTCATTCAGATCTTTTGGGTCCATACATATTCTCAGGTCACCATTTTTTCTCTTCACGCACACCATAGAATTGACCCATTCTGTTGGTTCCTCTACCTTCTGTATCACCCCCAGCACTGTCATCATGTCCAGTTCTTTTTTAACACGGTCTCTCAGTGGTGCCGGAACTCTTCGTGCAGCATGCACCACTGGCTGTGCATTTGCTTTCAGCTGGATTTTATATGTGAATGGCAATACACCAAAACCCTTGAAGACATCTGCAAAGTTCTGTACTATTGAGTCAACAGAGTCACTTGGTGTACTCACAGTTGTGTTGATGCGATACACTCTTTTCACCAGCTCCAGGTCTTCACAGGCTTTATCACCCAGCAGTGAATCAAGTCCTTCAGCAACAACAGAAAAGAATAGGTGATGCACTTTTTCTTTCACTGTTACATTCAGCGTGCATGTGCCTAGACAGTCAATCCTCTGTCCATTGTAGTCTTTCAGTGCAAGTGTTTTCTTTCTTATATTTGGCTTATCTTTCATTTCTTTGATGTCAGACATGCTGATCAAGTTGGCTTTTGCTCCAGTGTCCAATTTCATTGTGACTAGAGTCCTGTTTATCCACAGTGGTGCCATCCATTTATCTTCTCCAATAGCATTCACTTCACTGTTCACTGTGGCAACAAAAAATTTCTCATTCTCTGAGTCACTCAGATCAGTGTCCTCCACTCTGTTTACACATCTTCCTGTCCCCCTCTCTTTTCCTTTTGCGAAGCACTGTGTAGCAAAGTGGTTGCTCCCCTGGCAATTAAAGCATTTCTTACCAAAGGCTGGACACTGCCTTGGCTTGTGCTGCGAGCCACAGCTCTTGCAGCTGAACACTCTGTCGTCCGTCCGCTGTGCAGGCCGTGTCTTTGTGTGTCTTTTTCCTGTGCTTGAAATGGCCCCCACATCTGCACCATAACCCACATTTTCTGTGCCTGCTGCCATCTCACCGAATGTCCTCACATGCATATGGGACAGCTCACTCGCATGGCATATCTTGATGGCCCCTTCTAGTGTCAGCTCTGTTTCCCTTAGTAGCCTTTCTCTGACCTTTTTATCCTCCACTCCAAAAACAATCTGGTCTCTGGTCAAGGAATCCCTCAGTGTTGAAAAGTTGCATGAATGTGCTTTAAGCTTCAGGTCAGTCAGAAAAACATCAAAAGGTTCCCCTTGTTGTTGCATCCGACAACGAAACACATATCTCTCATATGTTTCATTCTTTTTTGGAGAGCAATGAGCATCAAATTTCTCAAACACTTTATCCAAATTTATGTTATCCGCTTCCTCTTCATACACAAATGTATTGTACACTTCTATGGCTTGTGGGCCTGCTATTGTTAGAAGCAATGCTACCTTCCTGGAATCCAACATGTTTTCCAGTCCCAAGGCCTCAAGGTATAGCTGGAACTGCTGTTTGAAGGTACGCCAGTTGCTGTCGACATTTCCAGTTAGTTTCAAACTCTCCGGTGGCTTTAAGGAATCCATGCCACCTGTCACAATGTAGTTTTTACTCCTGGTACCATGTTTTGTTCAGTGGTTCAATTATGAGATGAGTCCTTGCTCATGAACACCAGTACTTTATTTTACTACCACAGCACAAGTTACATGTTATCTTCAGATGGTCGTTCTTACTTCCTGGATGTTCTACTTATCAGAGCCTATCATACTGACACCTAGTGGTGCAAAGTAATCATAACATCCTTAATCATCACAGAGACGTGCCAGATGGACCTGCACGTCTTCAGCGACGCCTCAGAAGTGGCCTACGGTTCGGTGGCTTACTTGCCGGCCCGAGAGGAGGGAGGAGAAAAACACACAGCCTTCATCCTGGCTCGCTCAAGGATAGCCCCCCGCAAGCAACAATCGATCCCGCGTCTAGAGCTCTGCGCAGCTCTGGTAGGCGCGCAACTCGCCACGTTAATCCAACGTGAACTCACCATCCCGGTGCAAAGAACAATCTTGTGGTCAGACTCCATGACCGTACTCACATGGATCCAGTCCGATTCTTGTAGATACAAGGTCTTCGTGGGAGTCAGAATCACAGAGATCCAAGACCTAGTAGGATCAGCGTGCTGGAGGTACGTGGACACGAAACAGAACCCAGCTGATGTCATCACACGGGGGATGTCCCTAGATGACCTCACACGTCACAATATCTACAGTGACGGTCCTGAGTTCCTCGGGCTCCCGGAGGAAGAGTGGCCTACCCCCACCTCTCGGGAGGCTAGTCAAGAGGAGGCAGAGATCAAGAAATCTATGTTCTGTGGGTTGACGCACACCCCAGTCCCCACTGACCCTAACATAGACGACTGCCTCACCTTCGAGAGTGCGCAGCTAAAGACATTCCTGTGGCACCACCCTGAGGTTCCCCCCACTACCGACATTAACGCAGCTAACTACGAAGAGGCAGAACTCCTTCTGCTACAGCGAGCCCAAAGAGACTCGTTCCCCGACGAGCTAGACTGCCTGCAGGGAACAAAGCCAATCCCGTCAGACAGCAGACTGCTCCACTTGGCCCCCGAGCGCGACACCCATGGCCTCATCAGGGTGGGTGGTCGTCTGAGACGGGCCCCGGACTTAACGGATGACGTCAAGTTTCCTATAGTCCTCAACAGCCGACACAATGTCACTGAGCTCATCATAAAGAAATACGACGAGGATGTGCACCACGCTGGGGCAGAGAGAGTCTTCGCTGAGATCCGACGTCGCTATTGGATACTGAACGGAAGAGAAGCAGTACGTCGCTTCCAGCGGACTCGACCAGACTGTAGCCAGTGGCGAGCACAGCCCAGTATACCCAGGATGGCCGACCTGCCTCACCGTTACACCCGACCCGTGGCGAGGCTGATAGAATTGCCGAGGCTCCCTGACTCCCCTGATGACGATCATGACCCACTGACTTTGTAGATTGCCCTACTCCCCACAACAGACATTGAGCAGTTGACTGGACTATTAATCTGTCTTCCTTTAACTAATTAGGTGCGGACTAATTAGGAGGCGGCTGTTGTGAAGGGCCAGATTAAACTGAGAATATATATTTATCGTTTGATATACTTTGTATATTATTTATATATATACACGGAATATCCCTTTACCTGCGTTCAGACCAGAGTAATATTCGCTCTCCTATTGGACAGCGCCCCCAGGCGCCAGCGTGCAAGCCCCCAACGGCAAGTTCAAAGACAACTGCAGGCATGTCAGAACATGCCCGGAGTCAGCGTAGTAATACGAGACAAGGACTGAGGTTGGGACTAGATATTCACTTAAGTATATATATTGGCGCAGGTGTAAACAGCAGTAGTTCATCAGTTCGTCTAAGTAGCTGTTTCATCAAGTTCGGTGATACAGTGAAGTGAGCAACCTTGCGTCTAAACAGAGCATTGAGAACCGCGTGCGAATAGAATGGTAAAAGTGTCAGAGTTTAATGAAGTAACGTTGAGTTCGACTTAATCTAATGTGAAGTAAATAGTCGATCATTTATTGTATATCGTGCGGCCACAGTTCTTCCGTGTGTAGCATTACCCATCGGTTCGTCGTGTCTTTAGCTAGTGCACTTAACCAGGCTGTGTGGCCTAAATACGTCGCCCACACCCGAGGAGTCCTAGGCGGAGAACCGTTGGACATGTACACAGGAGAATCGGCGTCGGCGATTGCAGAACCATTCCTGGTTGGATTATATTGATTTGGGACGTGACCACCGGAGAAGAGTATCGTTGATTTCCACTATCGTTTGGGATTCAACCTCGTGAGGATTACAACTCGGGCCTGCCTCGTGGACGGGGCTGGCTAGCTGTCATCAATGCTGTCGGGCATTTTGGATTACAATTATTGCTTTTGCTGCTGATCAAGGGAGTTTACAAGAACCGACTCCTGTACGTGGAGTCTCTTTATTCCTCGTTGAATCAGACGGAGTACCCGAACATTCCTCTACCCTCCAGGCCTTACACCCCGGAGGGAACCCATTGTCTCCAGTCGGTACCGGTGTTGCCCTATATAATTGCTACTATACAACAGGTGGCGTCAGCTTAGACCCATCGTAGGATTCCTGCTATTCTTAGTGACTTATGCTCTTGAGTGACTTTACGTATATTCTTCGCCATACAAGCGTGACCCTAATTCTCATTCTGTAACCTAACGTTGCCTAATAATAATAAATTACCCTCCAATAGTATTTCTGTGTCAATGCCGTGTTCTTGTGGGTGTTCACCATCTATATTTGATGTACTGTCTGGCCAGTAATTAAAGTACATAATCTATCACAATCTTTAATACAGTCAGGGTTTTGTAACCCCTCAGTTACACCTATGTATATAAGAAAACGGTTGTTTATGAAGACAACCAGGGAACCATTGCAATTGCGAGAAACCCTGTGTGCCGACAGAGGTGTAAACATGTGGATATAAAATATAATTTAATCAGATCTGTCATCAGGGAAGAAAGAATGACACTGATTTATTGTCCAACAGACGACATGGTTGCAGATGCTATCAACTGAAATTGAGAAGATTTGCAGAGGTCGTGTTTGGTGTGTAAATATTGACTGTTATGTAGTATTGACTGCCATATTCTTTTTGATGCTCTGAACTGTATTATTTTCTTTGAAAGATGTTTTTGGAAAAGCTGTACAGTATATAAGACAACCGTAAGTGGAAGTGTTAAAGTTATGTGATGTGTACGATTGCATGTAACTGTCTAACTGTTTCCACAAGAGGGCGCTATAGGCAGAGCTGGTAATGCTGCCGCCAGGTAAGAGGTATAAAAGGAGATGTTGACTCCCCCTCTGTCTCTTCCTCCGTCGCTCTCACAAGAGAAGGACTCTCATGTACTGTTGGGTGCAACGTGATAATAAACCACGCCGTTTAATGGCTAAGTGAAGAAACCATGTCTCATGAACATATTATTGTCGCCCCATAGCTGACTCTGTCAAAAGTATCTGCCCGATTTGTACAAGTGATGGCTTGAACCTGTACTTTCATATCATGTAAAAAAAAAGTGTGTGCCTGGTCACATAATATGCATAATACGAATTATTGCTTCAATCCAATCCAATCCAATCCAACTTTATTTATAAAGCGCTTTAACAGCCACAGGGGCACAACGTGCTGTATAGAGGGAGCATATTAAAAAACATTTTATAAAAACAAGAGTACCAAAAAGAGAAAAAAACAAGCTACATGGTGTCGAAAGCCAGAGAGAAAAGGTGGGTCTTAAGGAGGCCCTTGAAACGGGGCAGTGATGAGGCCTGCCTAATCTGTAGCGGCAGCTCGTTCCACATTTTGGGGGCGACAACGGAGAAGGCACAGTCCCCCCTGAGCTTACGCCTAGTTGTAGGCACTACTAGGAGCAGCTGGTCAGCTGACCTGAGAGAGCGAGAAGGTGTATAGAACTGCAACAGCTCAGAGAGGTAGGGTGGGGTGGGCAAGGTCATGAAGAGCTTTAAAAGCAAATAAAATTATTTTATCTGTGAGATGTGGTCATATTTACGAGTGCCAGTTAAAAGACGCGCAGCGGCGTTCTGCACCATTTGAAGGCGAGCCACAGAGGCTCCACTCACCCCTATATAAAGTGCATTGCAGTAATCCAGCCTAGTAGTCACAAATGCATGGATTACTGCTTCAAAATGCTGCGCCTGTAGGATGGGCTTAATTTTGGCCAGCTGCCTCAACTGAAAAAAGCTTGATTTGACCACGGCCTTGATCTGGCTGTCAAATTTAAGGTCTGGGTCGATTTTTACACCTAAGTTCTTTACTATTGGTTTGACTATTGTGCCAGCGAACCCAGGTCTAGCAGTGAGGTCACAGAGAGGCCACCAAAAACCACGACCTCCGTCTTTTTATCATTAAAATAAAAAAAATTCAATGCCATCCAGCAGGCACGTGCATACATAGGGGTGAAGGGGTGCCCGGGCACCTGCCTTTTTCATTTTTCATTAGAAAGTGCCCTTTTTATGCCACCCTCTTTTTTTTTTTTTTTTTTTTTTTAACTGTTGCACATATAGATATACTGCCCTGCCCTTCCAAATGAAAGATGTCACGATAGAATCTAAATATTAGGTAAAGAAAGAGAAATGCCACCCCTCTTGTAAATAATAGGTCCTTCCAAAAACACGTCGCCAAATCACCCCTCCCCAGCCCCTCCCTGTCTGCTGCTGCCTGGAAAATCACGCAGCTCTCTCTCTCTCTCTCTCTCTCTCTCTCTCTCTCTCTCTCTCTCTCTCTCTCTCTCTCTCTCTCTCTCTCTCTCTCTCTCTCTCTCTCTCTCTCTCTCTCTCTCTCTCTCTCTCTCTCTCTCTCTCTCTCTCTCTCTCTCTCTCTCTCTCTCCTCTCCTCTCCTCTCCTCTCCTCTCTCTCTCTCTCAGAATAATTTTGATTGACAGTCGAGTCTGCCAATTACGTCACACGGCTTGCACCCGCCCTGCTGTTCTTAGCACCAATCAATCGGCAAGCACTATTAGTTTTTGACTTCGAGAATGTCAGGACTGTGTGGTGACAAGTTTGACAACAACAAAGCTACAGTGCTAAGTGCTAACAATAAGCTATTTGGCTGGATGCAGTCTGGAGGACAGTGGATATACATCAAGACAACAGTGTGTGACTGTGGGACAGTGGACATAATACTTCATCAAGCCCTCCTGACCACGTTTCAACTAAACAAGGTAGTTAATGCGGTCTCGGTCGGTCGGTCTCTCTCTCTCTCTCTCTCTCTCTCTCTCTCTCTCTCTCTCTCTCTCTCTCTCTCTCTCTCTCTCTCTCTCTCTCTCTCTCTCTCTCTCTCTCTCGCAGCTGTTGGTCTGGAGCGCATATTGTGTTATTAAAGGGATGTAGTTTTGGTGACATCTATCGGTGAAACTGAATGTACCATAGACTTGTATTAACCCCAAAAATCGGGCTCGCGCGCTACGCGCGCTCGCATTTAACAATTCATGCCCTTTTATCATCTAGGGCACCTGCCTTTCTAAAGTCCTGTGCACGTCCCTGCCATCCAGGATTTAATGTCATCGAGATATTTGGTCAGCGGCTCTATGGAAAAGGAGCCAGACTTTTTTAGTGGCATATAAATCTGGCTGTCATCAGCGTAGCAGTGAAAAGGAATGCTGTGCTTTCTGAGGATGGAACCAAGGGGCAATAAATAAATAGAGAACAGGACGGCGCCAAGTATCGAGCCCTGAGGTACACCATACAATAGGGGGGCAGTAGAGGACACAGAGTCCTCGAGCCTGACACAAAAAGATCGATCTGCCAGGTAGGACTTGAACCATTTAAGGGCTATGCCTCTGATGCCCACCCACTGTTCAAGGCGGGCAATTAAAATCTCATGGTCCACCGTGTCAAATGCGTCCGACAGGTCTAAAAGGACCAGGACAACACAGTCACTGGAATCAGTAGCTAAAAAGATGTCATTAAAAACTCTTAAAAGTGCCGACTCAGTGCTGTGCAGGGATTTAAATACAGATTGGAAAACCTCGAGAATATTGTGCTCGTTTAAAAAATTCATTAGCTGAGTATAGACAATTTTCTCGAGGGATCTTTGATAAAAATGGCAGTTTGGAGATCGGCTTAAAGTTTGACATGGCTGCAGGATCAAGCCCATGCTTCTTGATCAGGGGCTGCACAACCGCATGTTTAAAAAGTGCCGGGGCCACACCAGAGGACAGGCTGCTATTTATAATGTTAAGTACAGTAGGCCCAACAGCTGGGAAGACTTCCTTAAAGAGTCGAGGTGGAACAGCATCGTCTAGGGAGCCCGATGGCTTCATTTTGCCAATGACCTCCTGTAAGGAAGACAGCGTCATGGGCACAAATGTGTTAAATACAGCGGGGCTGGGGGAAAAAACGGAGGGGTCATGAGCAGGAGGTGAAATAAAAGCCCTAATGGAGGAAACCTTATCAATAAAGAAATTAAGGAAACCTTCACAGGCAGCACGAGAGGCCTCCACACAGGTAGTCAGTGGTGCATTCAGTACATCATTGATGGTCTTAAACAAGACACAGGGCTTATGGCAGTTTGACATGATAATGTCAGCAAAATATGTTGTCCTAGCCTCCCGTACAATATTCTGGAAGTGATGCCAGCAGTCTCTTAGTGTCTGAAGACTAAGAGATAGATGCAGTTTGTCCTTCTTCCATTTGCGCTCGGCTCTACGGCACTCGCGCTTCGCAGAACGGGTCAAGTCATTCATCCAGGGCTCTGATTTAACCCTTGGCTGTCTGGTCTTAAAAGGGGCAACAGTGTCCATAGTAGTTTGACAGGCGTCAGTAAACCACAAGCTAAGGGTCTCAGCATCATCACAAAATGGAGTGACATCATTTGAATAGAAAACAGCAGAGAAACGCTCAGCAGTGAATGGGTTAATAATCCGGCAACAGCGAGCAGAAGCGCCAGGTTTGACTGTGTTCCCGACAAGTGCAGCGTCAAACAGGACAGGCATATGATCAGAGAAAAATTATCCACATATCTCTAGATTAAAAACAGGTAAACCATATGATAAAACCAGATCAAGTGTGTGCCCACGTTCATGCAGATATGGATAAGATTAAAACTTGGCTTCAAGCCAAGGTAAATATATTAAATATATGTGTGTGTATTTACAGGTACAAATACATCAGGTGTGTGTATTTACAGGTACATATACATCAGGTGTGTGTATTTACAGGTACAGTTACATCAGAAGTGTGTACTTGCAGGTACATATACATCAGAAGTGTGTACTTACAGGTATGGCAGGAGTGTGTACTTACAGGTACATACTGTATACATCTGGAGTGTGTACTTACAGGTACATATACATCAGAAGTGTGTACTTACAGGTATGGCAGGTAGCTCCAGTGTATCCAGTTCCAGTACAGTTGCAGCTGAAAGTGTCCCAGGTCTGAGAACAACGACCGCCGTGCTCACAGTGGTTAGGTACACACCTAGGAGAAACAAAAACACATATACACACACAAACATTAAGCACAAACAGTTCACGAGAGGTCTGCTCACCTCTATCTCTGCAGTTCACTAGAGATCTGCTCTCCTCTGTCTGCAGTTCACGAGAGGTCTGCTCTCCTCTGTCTCTGCATTCACTAGAGGTCTGCTCTCCTCTGTCTCTGCAGTTGATTGATTGATTGAAAACTTTATTAACAGATTGCAGAATGGGTACAATACAGTACAGCTCAATACACACAATTGTTAAGGGGATGCAGACCAGAGAAAGACTTTCGTCTTGTTTACATCAGGGTCCCCCATTTTCAATTCATCAGGACATATATGACGTACATGACATACAGATAGACAGTACTGCTACATCTATACATTTATGACATACCAGATTTGCAAATACAGTACTGTTTGTGATACAAAAAGAGTCAAGAAAAGGGAGTATATACATTTGACGTAAAAACTGTACATTGGAGGAGGTTGGGTGGGGTTGTGTGGGGAGGGTTGGGTACATTGGGATATTGACAACCATACTGGGTAATTTACATTGGAGGGGGTTGGGGGGGGGGGGGGGGGACACTGTACAAACAAGCAAAACTGTACATTAGGGGGGGGGGAGACACTGTACAAACAAGAAAAACTGTACATTGGAATATTGACAAAACCATACTAGGTAAATTACTGTACATTGGAGGGGGTTGGGTTAGGACATTTACAGGGGCCAGTTTCGAATTGCAGTCTCCCATAGGTGTCCCTTGAGAGTGGTTTTGAAAGTGGGTAGTGATTCACATTCCTTTACAGCTTTGGGTAGGGCGTTCCACATTGATGTGGCATAATTGCGAAACGTGTTTAGTCCCTTGTTTGAGCCAAATCTGGGTTTAACATGATTTGTGGAGCTCCCTCTGGTGTTGTGATTGTGGTATTCACTGACCTTTGGGAAGTATTTTGACATGTACATGGGTACCTTGGTCGTGTAGTGTATCTTGTAGACCAGGCCCATTGCAAGTTGCTGTACTCTGTCGTCTACTCTAAGCCATCCTAGGTTGTCAAAGTGGGCAGGGGTGAGGTGGGTTCTAGGAGTAAGGTCAAGCAGTAGTCTGACCAGTTTGTTTTGAGATGTTTGTAATTTTGTTTTTAGCGCCTTTGAGGTGCTTTGGTACCATGAGGTGCAAGCATAGTCGTAGTACCCTTGAATGAGTGCTCCTGCCTGAGTCTTCAGGGTATTCTTGTTTACCAGAGAGGAGATCCGGTACAAGAATCGAGTTCGTTGGTTGACTTTTTTTATTACATTGGATGCCATTTTGTCACAGGAGAGATTAGCCTCTAGGATGGAACCCAGGTAGGTAATTTCATCTTTCCTTGTGACAATATTGTCACCCACTGTACCTGAGAAGCCGTCGGTCTTGCTGAGTTTGTTATTTGAACCGAAGAGAATGGATTCTGTTTTGCCCATGTGTAATGATAGTTTGTTATCAGCGAGCCATATGCAGATTTTGCCTAGTTCCGAGCTGAGGGTTTTTTCAACCTGTAACTTTGAAGTTCACTAGAGATCTGCTCTCCTCTGTCTCTGCAGTTCACGAGAGGTCTGCTCTCCTCTGTCTCTGCAGTTCACTAGAGGTCTGCTCTCCTCTCTCTCTGCAGTTCACTAGAGGTCTGCTCTCCTCTCTCTCTGCAGTTCACTAGAGGTCTGCTCTCCTCTCTCTCTGCAGTTCACTAGAGGTCTGCTCTCCTCTGTCTCTGCAGTTCACTAGAGATCTGCTCTCCTCTGTCTCTGCAGTTCACGAGAGGTCTGCTCTCCTCTCTCTCTGCAGTTCACTAGAGGTCTGCTCTCCTCTCTCTCTGCAGTTCACTAGAGGTCTGATCTCCTCTCTCTCTGCAGTTCACTAGAGGTCTGCTCTCCTCTGTCTCTGCAGTTCACTAGAGATCTGCTCTCCTCTCTCTCTGCAGTTCACAAGCGGTGCATGGGTAAGGCTAAGAGAATTATCAAAGACTCCAGCCACCCAAACAACTGCCTCTTTGAACTGCTGCAGTCAGGCAAGCGATACCGGAGTCTCATGGCAAGCACAGAAAGACTCAAAAGAAGCTTCTATCCCCAGGCCATCAGGATGTTCAACGAACAATAACACTATGTAACAACGATCAAATGCACTCACAGCACACACATCCACACGCACACACTCACTTTAAACAATTTAGAACACCTTAACACACTTTATATTTATTGGTAAAGAATTTGCACTACAACCCATACCTCATTACATCTTACTATAAATTGTACCTAAATTGTACCTCATCCCATTTCGGCTTTGCACTGTATAGTATATTGTATATTAGTATATTGTATAGTATATTGTATGGTAACTCAGTTACTTCTACTCTGCATTGAACATTGTACATATGTACATACTGAACACTTGTGTCTACGTACGTGACTTCTATTTTATACTTGCTATACTTATTTTATTTTATACTTATCTATTTTTGTCTAGCACAGTCTCTGGAGCGTAACAGAAAGAAGCATTTTGTATAAAAGTATTCTGTACTTCTGTATGACAACTAATAAAGAAACTTGAACTTGAACACTAGAGGTCTGCTCTCCTCTCTCTCTGCAGTTCACTAGAGGTCTGCTCTCCTCTCTCTCTGCAGTTCACTAGAGGTCTGCTCTCCTCTCTCTCTGCAGTTCACTAGGGGTCTGCTCTCCTCTCTCTCTGCAGTTGACAAGAGGTCTGCTCTCCTCTGTCTCTGCAGTGACTAGAGGTCTGCTTTCCTCTGTCTCTGCAGTTCACTAGAGATCTGCTCTCCTCCGGGTGACATCATCGAGCAGAGTTGGAACATGTTGGTAAGATTTACATCAGATATGTCCTCCTCACAACAGAGGGATTGGATTCTGGTTGAAAATCATCCAAATTATTTCACTGTCAAACATGTCATCTCCAATGTAGACATCTTGGTAGCTGAACAACAGGCAAAAGTGTAATCAAATAACATAATTATCACTGAATTACAACTATGGCCAATGAGCTGTGTTTATCACATTGAGCCATATCGGTAGGACGTACGAATGATATGATTGACAAAGCAGACATCACACACACACACACACACACACACACACACACACACACACACACACACACACACACACACACACACACACACACACACACACACACACACACACACACACACACACACACACACACACACACACACACACACACACACACACACACAGAATCAAATAAGAGATTATGCAACAAAGAATGAGTAAAACTGACACAGCAAAAGACACAGATGACTGTCAGATAATAATAACTTTATTTTTTTTGTGTTGACATTAACGGTGCATTCCCTCCCCACCCTTTCAGATACAACGTGAAGTGCCTCAGGGCAGCTGTCTTTTGCTTTTTGTATTATGTATTAAGGATATTTCCTATGCATTGGCCAATTCCCTATATTTGCAGACACTATAACAGCGTATACTTTATCACACTAGAGGCGAAATAGAGGAGCCATTAAAAGGGGATCTCCAGAGAGTCAGAGAGGGGGTGCATCTGAATTGGCGTGAAGAAAAACCGAAGTAACTGTAATTGGTTCCAGTAGGCAAAGGCAAACTGAGCCCCTCTTACAACTCAGTGCAGTGGCAGTAATGATAGAACAGGTGAAGGGAAACAAACTACTGGTAGATACAGCTGGATGAGAGTTTGTCTTTCACATCTTTCCTATTTAATTTGTGTAAGAAAAATAACTGGAATTGCATTGAATGCCTAAACAAGTGTAAAATATATTCCAAGCATTGATAGGGTGTCAATTGAATTATTGTATTATTTTGGGGAGGTACTGTGAGGGGTGAAATCAACAAGTTGCAACATTGCACAAAGCAGCAAGGATCATAGAATGCACATATGACACTCGTCATAATGCTCTCTGCTGGTCATCAGTCAGAAATGTAATTGATCTTTTTTTTTGTATTTTATTTTTTTATTCTTTTTTAAAACAAACATATAAACAAACATGACAACACACGATAAGATATACAAGCATTAATTGTCAGGGCACATCCAATGAGATCACATTTTGGTTAGTTGTTTTATATAAGATATACCCATAATACCTGTTATCTAAAAAAAAAAACCCTACATACATATGCTCAGCTCGAACCCCCCCCTCCCGGACCCCACCTTGAGAAGTACCTCCACTATCCCTCGCACCTAACCAGACACTACCATTATAAGCTAGCTTTTATTCTCTCCACCACTTCTAACCACATTGACATTTTGGATTCATTGAGACCCAGAATTCTTGCTGTAGATATTTCATGGTAAATTACATCGAGATATGTAAGAAACCAAACTTTACGGCACATTTTTTCCGGTTGAAACCAGCGTGATGCGATCAGCTTTTTGGCTACTGTGATACCCGATAAAACCAATCTCTTTAGCTGTGGATTCACTGCAAACTCAAAAACATCATTCAACAGCAATACCGAGGGGTGTACAGGTATATTCCAAGATACGAGTTTTGATATTTGTTGGGTCACATCTTTCCAGAATGCCTTAACTGGTGAGCAGTCCCAATACATGTGCATAAATGTCCCTTCGTCCCCATTTGTACATTGGGTGCATTTGGAATCTTGTTTGAGCCCCATTCGGCACAGTCTTATAGGAGTCAAGTATGTCCTGTGAATATAGTTAAGATTGATTTGTTGATGATCCGGGTTCCTTGATGTAAGTCGGACATTTGCCCAGGCTCCTTGCCAATCAAAGTCATTTTCCAGGTCTGGTATATCCCTCCTCCAGACAGAGTCAAGTTGGAGGGTTTCATACGAGGACGTTAGTAATTGATGATAAAATTCTGAAACAAAACCTCTCGATGTCTCTCTTGAGTAGAAGAATTTGTGGTATCTGTGGTGTTCAATTGGTCTGTCTAATGGAACACCGTGAGACTTCAAACATAGCTCTAACTGTTTGTGAAAAAGCCATGTGGACTTGGTGAGATTACATTTTTTGCGTATTTCTTTATCACTACAAAAACCCTGTTTGTTAAAAATATCCCCTAATGAGTGTATGCCTTGCTTTTCCCATATAGGGAATCTTATAGGTCGTTTTCCAATTAAGAGAGCATTGTTATTGAATAAGGGAGTATGGTTGTGCCATTCTTGTGGGTTAGGATTTTTTTTTTGTGATTCACGCCATATCCGGATCGCATGAGTAATTATGGGGCCACATTTTCGTTCACAGTGCTTGATTGGTAGTTTAGTGTATGCTATGTCCTTCAGTCTATGTGGGGCTACTATGTTTTCTTCTATTTTCCTCCAAGATGCTAATGCTTGGGAGTCAAACCATGTTGTCAATGGACTTAATGAGTACGCCTTAAAATATAGGAAAAAATCTGGAAATGCCATGCCACCATCTGCTTTATTTCTCTGTGCGGTGGATCTTTTTATACGTGGTGGTTTGTTATTCCAAATAAATTTGTATGTGGAGGAGTGTAATCTTTTCCAGTAACCCTCTGGAGGGGGTAACGGTAGCATTGAACAGAAGAAGTTGATTTTAGGTAGTACATCCATCTTAACTATTGATATCCGTGCTTGTACTGTGTTCTTAAGTTTTGCCCATCTATCAAGGTCGTCTTTGATTTTGTTTTGGATTTTTGTGTAGTTGTGCTTCACCGTTTGTCTTATGGTAGGGAATATTTCCACTCCCAAGCATCTGAAATGTTTTACCATCGGTATCTGTCCTGGGAGGGTTGTATCTTTTTTTGCAGGGGTGTTAAGTGGAAGGAAAGCCGACTTCGGCCAATTTATCTTAAATCCCGATAAATCACCAAAGTCCTCAATCAACTTGAGCAGATGAGGCAATGTGGTGTTGGGGTTTTTCATGAACAATATTACATCGTCCGCATATAAACAAATTTTTTGTTGTGTGCCCTTGATTACGATAGGTTCTATGGATTGGGATTGTCTTATATATTGTGCTAACGGCTCTAATGATAGATTGAACAGACCGGGACTAAGAGGACAACCCTGTCTGGCAGAGCGTGATACCGGAAATATTTCAGATATGATTGTGCCTGTTATAATCATGGCCGATGGGTCTTTGTATAATACTTTAATCATATCGATGAATCCTTTTCCTAACCCCATCCTTTCTAGCACTGCCCACAGATACGACCATTCCAGCCTGTCAAAGGCCTTCATAGCATCCAGGGACAGTATCGCCTTAGGTATGGTATCCTCTTTGTCGGCATCAAGTACGTGCAGTATACGTCTTATGTTCTCAGTGATCAGGCGGCCTCCTATGAAGCCAGTTTGGTCCGGGTGAACTAAAGACGTCATATGCTTTTGTAATCTGATGGCTAATACCTTAGAGTACAGTTTGATATCTGTTCCGAGGAGGCTTACAGGTCTATAACTACCGCACTCGTTGGGGTCTTTGTCTTTTTTAAGGAGGACTGTTATGAGTGCAATATTGTCGGTTTTATGGAAGTTCCCCTCCTTGACTGAGTATAAGATCATATTTAGTAATAAGGGGCCAATTATGTCCCAACAAGAAAGGTACATTTCTGATGGGAAACCGTCTCTTCCTGGAGCCTTACCACTTTTCATTGCGGTTATGGCCATCTTGAGTTCCTCTAGTGTGATCGGTATTTCTAACTGTTTAGCGTCATCCTCTGAAAGTTTAGGGAGAATAATTTGATTAAGAAATGTGTCCATTTTGTTTTGATCGAAGGTCATTTCTGATTTATATAAATCGGAGTAGAATACTTTGAATGTATCGTTTATTTTTACCGGATCTGTTACAAGTACTTGTTGTGCTCTAATGGTAGTTATATCTGCAAATGTTGCATTAATTCTTAATCGCATGGCTAATAGGTGGCTGGGTTTGGAACCATGGGAGTACTGCTGTTGTCTTGTGCTGCGTATTTGTATTTCCGATTGTTGTCTGTATATGTCATTGATCTCTATTTTTAGTACGTTAACTTGATTTTCTAGTCGAGTTGAGTTGTTGTATTTCAGAGAATTAAATAACGTTGAGTAAAGCGTTTCCAGCTCATCCAGTTTTGTGTTTTGATTCTTGCGCATTTTGGAGGAAAAGCTATCCGTGAAGTCTTTGATCATTCCCTTTACCGACATCCATATTATTCTGGGGTCTTGCACCGAGTTTGCATTCTCCCGTTGGAATACTATAAGAGCTTCTTTGAGTTGTGTAATGAATTCCTTGTTGTTAAGCAGCAACGAGTTAAATCGCCATCTTGGGGCTCGGGAGGATAGTATACCAAATGTACCTTTAAGGAGTAAATAACAGTGATCTGATAGTGCGTTGGGTATCATTTCCACTTCATAATTATCAAATAGTCTCTGTGATGCAAAGACATAATCTATTCTGGATAGTGTCTTATGTCTCGCAGATCGACAAGAGTACTTTCGGGTCGTGGGGTTAAGTAACCGCCATAAGTCCTTTACACCTGTAATCTTTGACCAATCCTTTAATGCCTTCGATGAATTCTTTTGTTCGCTGGAAAAGGCGAGGTAAGATTTGTCTATCCTTGGGTTCCAGATGGCATTAAAATCCGCTCCTATTATAAATGAGTAATCGGGAATGTCTAACATTGCATTGGTTAGTGTAGTGAAGAAATCTTCTTCGTACAAATTTGGGGCGTATACCGCTATCAACGCTATTTTCCTGTTCTTATGTTCAATCTTAGCTATAGTTATCCGACCTTCTACATCAGACCATACTCCCTTTAGTACAATATTCAACTTACGTTTAACGACTATTGCTACACCCCGAGTTCTCGTACCAATAGAGGAGTGACTGATATTATGGTATATGTTGTCCGCTAATTTACCTATGTCTTTCCCTAGAATGTGTGTTTCGCTTAGCAGAGCAATGTCCACATGTTCTTTTTTCATCAGTGTGAGCACGCTTTTGCGTTTAAGTTGGTTATTTATTCCCCCGGTGTTCCATATCATTATATTCAAACTAGCCATAGTCTATACATGTTGCATTGTAATTTTTGGTAATGCTTCTAGAGTGCGAGGCAATACTAGATATACATCCCACTAGTGAGGTCCCGTTGAGAGCCGAGCTTAAAAACATACATATATACAAATAAAAATCCCCTACCCTTCCCTCCCACCGAGAGTCGTACAGGATTGTGTTCCATGAACACAACCTTTGCGTATGACTCTCTCCCTTGCACCACCGGATATCCCAGAATGATCCAATTATCCTTAACATTCCTATGTATACCATAGGATCTAACACTCTAAATTCTACCATAAGTAGAATGTCGACTGTGGCTTGGCCACTTACCCGTAAAAAATAAATAAATAAAAATTTAAATGAGATAAACTAAAAATAAAGACCAAAAATAAGCTTCAATTGTCATGCCTTAATCACTTACATTTTATATGAACTTGTAATTTATAGTAATTTATAGTAACCCATGAATAATATGAAGGTATTGAACTGAAGAGAGAGCCTCAATAAATCAGAGAGAGCGGATGAAAAAGAAAGAAAAAAAAAAACAAGTAAAAGGAAGAGAACATTAACTTAGATCTTAAAAGAGCATTGCTATGCTTAAACATCTAAAGTATTAATTGGAGAAGTAGTGAAATTATTTCCCATTAATAAAAAAACAATTTTTAAATACGTATATGCAGCATTTCCCCCGACCGGGGTGGGCGATGATCGTTGTGTAGAGTGATCTTTCAGCCGGCCGGCTATGATGGCTCTGTGGTTTTGCATCTAGATAGCTGTTGATTATTCCCCCGAGGGGCTTCTGGTAGAATGAATGACCACGTATTGCTGATATTCCAGAATGCTCCATATATCAAAGAATGCTTCGATGTTCTAGATTATTCCAATATGTCATTTTTACATTGTCTGAATGTTCCAGTATGTTCTGGAGTGTTCCAATCTTAAATCCAATATGTCCGCAATAATATACACGTCGGGGAAAGCATTCAAAAACTCTGAGCACGTAGGTCTCTCTGTCCCAAATCCTCGATTATTAAAGGTTGTACTATATGGTGACCTTGCATAACTGAGATTTAAAAGGCCATTTATACACTAATCTGCTCCTGTTCAGACAGGAATTTGGCTGCCTCTTCAGGCGATTTGAGGAGAACTTTTGCTCCTTGTTTGTCGACGGCGCGAAGTATTGCAGGGTATATTAGTAGGGGTCTGTATTTCCCCAGGTATAGTTGAGACATCACCGTCTTGAACTTGGCACGCAGTTCCACTACATCACGACAATAATCTTCAAAGCAGTGTATTGGTACCTCCATGTGTTTCAGATTGCCTTTCATCCTGCGAATTCCACGCATAATCATTTCTTTTATTCTGACTTGGCGCAGTACAACTAATATCACTCTGGGCTTAGCGTTGCTGTCACTGGAGCGGGGTCCCAATC
Source organism: Notolepis coatsorum (assembly GCF_963971535.1). NCBI lineage: Eukaryota > Metazoa > Chordata > Actinopteri > Aulopiformes > Paralepididae > Notolepis > Notolepis coatsorum. The sequence continues at coordinate 101,872,804 of NC_140177.1, forward strand.
TGAAGCACTCATCCACCTCCGGTATTTTAGGAAGGATTCCTGTTCCCAAGATTTTTATGTAATTCTGTGGCAAACTCTTCAGGGTTTTCACATCTCACTGATTCGTCCAGACCGACAATGCGAATATTCAGCCTGCGTTTTTGATATTCCATCTCGAATATTTTGGCTTTCTGTTCTTTATTGATTCGCGTGAGCTCCTCCGTTATTTCGCTGAGCTCCGTCTTGATTTCATTGTAGTTCCCCTTCATCTCGGCAGTTAGGTTAACTGTGTTAGCCTCTACTTCCTTGTAGATGTGAGTGAATTTGATTTCGTGGGCTTCCACTACTTTCTCCAGAGCCTCGGTGTCTTCCCCATTTCCTCCATTTTCCGGATGATATGATCGGTATCTGCGGAGGTCTTTGATGGGGTTGAACTTGAAGCGGCCTCTGTCGAGTCAATACTTTCTGCTGTCCGCTGTACGTATCCTGGGTCCCGCTGCGGGACCTCTTCGACTGGTTTTTGGTCTTTCCTTGGGTCTTTCCTTGATGGCATCTCGATTCTTTTGGTCAATATAGTTAGTTGATAGTCTCAGTTGATATATGCGTCAAGTTTTAAACGCATTAATGATATATAATTATGATTTTAAAACGAAAAAAAAAATAACGGGTGAGCAGCTGTGTCACATGCGACCTACTCCATTCTATAGCTAAACCGGAAGACCTTTATTTTTTTTGTGTTGACATTAACGGTGCATTCCCTCCCCACCCTTTCAGATACAACGTGAAGTGCCTCAGGGCAGCTGTCTTTTGCTTTTTGTATTATGTATTAAGGATATTTCCTATGCATTGGCCAATTCCCTATATTTGCAGACACTATAACAGCGTATACTTTATCACACTAGAGGCGAAATAGAGGAGCCATTAAAAGGGGATCTCCAGAGAGTCAGAGAGGGGGTGCATCTGAATTGGCGTGAAGAAAAACCGAAGTAACTGTAATTGGTTCCAGTAGGCAAAGGCAAACTGAGCCCCTCTTACAACTCAGTGCAGTGGCAGTAATGATAGAACAGGTGAAGGGAAACAAACTACTGGTAGATACAGCTGGATGAGAGTTTGTCTTTCACATCTTTCCTATTTAATTTGTGTAAGAAAAATAACTGGAATTGCATTGAATGCCTAAACAAGTGTAAAATATATTCCAAGCATTGATAGGGTGTCAATTGAATTATTGTATTATTTTGGGGAGGTACTGTGAGGGGTGAAATCAACAAGTTGCAACATTGCACAAAGCAGCAAGGATCATAGAATGCACATATGACACTCGTCATAATGCTCTCTGCTGGTCATCAGTCAGAAATGTAATTGATCTTTAGAGTCAACAGTTTTTTCCTCCACAGTGCTCACTCTATGTATTTCATCATCATCATCATCATCATCATCATCATCATCATCATCATCATCATCATCATCATCATCATCATCATCATCATCATTTATTTATTCGTACATGGAATTACCACAGTCCAACAGTACATATTCATATAATTCACCAAATACCATGGCCGAAAGGAACAGGAAGAAGAAAAAATCTTATATATACCTGCCCCTACACACACACAACACACCGATAGACATATTGTGTAAAACCAAACAGAATATACCCATTTTGCAAAAAAAATTAAACATCAACACAACCAAATTAAATCAACATAAATAAACCCATTTTGTCTATCTATCAGTCAAACTACATATTTAGGTTCATTCATTTACACACACACACACACACACACACACACACACACACACACACACACACACACACACACACACACACACACACACACACACACACACACACACACACACACGTATATAATGTATTATACTTCTATATACTATCTAATTTCTATTTTATTATAATATTACTAAATCATACTATTTATACTACACCATATTGGTACAGTATTATACAATATTTTAATATATTATTATTCTATGTTACGCTGCTATATACTATATTACTATACTCATACTCGGCTACACTGCAACTCTATGCTACGTCATCCTGACACGCTAAACTGCAATATTATACTAAACTGTGCTATACTGTCTATGTATCTTTTCTTTGCACAACCTTTTGAAGTGAAATATATTAGTGGAACTCTTTTCATCATTCTGCAAATAGTTCCATAGTTTGATACCTATAACTGAGGTGCACATTTGTTTTTGTATTTAACAATATACTCAACAGAAGAAACAGGTTCCAGTTTGGTGAGGTTTCAACAGCAATGGCCTCTGACTATGTGGTCCCAAGTTTTAAATATGTAAGTGGTAAAGGTACATTTACCTATTATCAAGCAGTAATGCTATGGAATAGGATACCTGAATCTATCAGAATATTATCTAAAAAGGATTTAAAAAAGCACGTTAGGATTATTTCCTAATGTCACTGTTAAGTTACGACAGGAAAGATATATGATATTGATAGGAGCGTGAGGTGTGTCTTGTGATGTTTTTTTGTTGTTGTTGATTTATCAACGGGGAGCATAATCGTATCTTTAATGTGTACTTATATTTCTAATCATCTGTTTGTCTGTTTTATTGTGTACTGACAATAGAATGTTTTAATGCCTGGGCCCTCATTTATCAACGTTGCGTACGCACAGATATGTGCGTAACCCGTGCGTACGATCATTTCTAAGCAAAGTGTGGGATTTATCAATTTGAACTTGTGCTTGACTTTGTGCGTATATTTAAGCACAGCTCGGACCATGCGTAGCTGGCGCCGGTGGTAGAATATTTTTACAACGCGGAAATAAGCAATGACTGCGCTCCGCGTAACTCAACTCGTTATTATTTTGCGCATATATTGCAGAAATACGGGAACGTTTTGATTATATTTAAAAGGCTTTGCCATTGTTAAATGTAATAAGTGGAACCCCGAAGCTGTAAGCAGAATACAAGTCATATGAACACCCACGATATAGTGTTCTTCCCCCTTCCTATAAGAAAGAATAAAAAACGCATTGCAACGAGAACAGACTGAGGTTATTTGTTGAGTGTATGTGTATACAAAACCCTTGCAATAAATGTGTCTTAAATGAATGAAAAGCATACATGCTCTGGATACAGAGCATATATCGTGTGGGTGATATCATGACTTGTATTCTGCTTACAGAATTTCACTTATTTAGTTTTACAATGTCAAAGCCTAAATCAAAACGTTCCCGTATTTCTGCAATCTATGCGCAAAATAATAACGAGTTGAGTTCTAACAAAGAACGTATTACATGCTGGTAGGCTGATAGAGTAAACTATGATATGAATATGATATAAAGGTATACTGGTCCGTCTGCGAGGATATCGAGGACTCGAGTAGGATAGCCATTAAATGCAATTTGAGAATATAGGCTAAAGCGACGGCCTATAGCCTATACATATTATTTAATGTTTTCATAAGCGTAAAGATACAACAGCTAGATTAATGATCAAGTTAGTTTACTGTATGCAGGCTTTGCGGGGCTGTGTGTTATTATATATGCGCAAGTTACTGTTGCATAATGTAGGCTATGGGCTGGCTGCTATTATATGTAATTCATATAGGCTACCTAATACCAACAACAAAATAGATTGTATCATACAGTATGCCTCTACACACATTATATTATACACATCATATTATATCTTGGTTCGGCAGCGCCTCTGTGAACAATCTCTCAGAGTTTGCTCCATCAATAAACAAATCCAGTAATGTGAACGGGATTCCACTCGGTCAATGTACAGATAATCTGCGATGTGCATTTTGGCTGATAATGTGCCGGTGGCCGGAGTCTCATTCAGGCCTAATTGTATTTAATTCAATTGTAATGTTATTACTGGGGTATCTAAAACATCACTTAAATGCAGATCAGGGTTATCCACTGAAGCCATAATGACTCTGACCAGAACCACGGGCTCATGACGAGCGCACATAATAGGCATTGTAGAACGCAGAGTTGGCCTGCTGAAATTGATTTAATTTCAGTCATTACAGTGCTTAATGTCGGGTCAGCTTGTCATTTATTTCTGTCAATGTGCTGGTTCTGTAGCAGGACTGGGTCAGTCAACATCCTTGGCTCCCGGCGCACCGAAGATAGTCTACACGCTCCCTCCTCCTCAGCGGAGTTATCTGTTAACTTGGAAACTTCATTGGATTTATTTATTCTCAAAAAATATCTATAATCATACGATTAAATATTGTTTAAAATAAAACGCTAAATACTATTATTCTGTGTGTCATGTTTCCAAATAAGATTGTTCACAACGGGAAATGCTGTGTATACGTTCAATTTGTTGGTTGGACCTCGGTGATCAATCTCGCTCTCAGTGAAGTCTCTCAGAGTTCGCTCGGGTTAGACCATTATTTCACATCCCATGGGGGTGTTTCATGACCATATATGGATAATCGGGGCGGTTCTGGTATGCAAATACTTAAAACCATGCACGAGCTCAAGCGTAGGATCAAAGTGATATTTATCAAGACAGGTGTGCATAGGACCTGTGTACGCACGTGATAAATCCCGTTTCTTTTGTGCGTGCACACATTCAAAATTCTGTGCTTAAGTATGAAAATAGAACACTTTATAAGAAGTGTTGATAAATGAGGGCCCACTCTTTGAAGAGTGGCCTTCAGGCTGAAAGTGAAACAAAATTTCAATAATAAAACTGAAAATAAAATTATATAATTAGAAATAGAATAGAATCAGTGTGGTAAAGCTGAAGTATACATCTTAATTTCTTATTGTCATTCAGAACTTGATCAGAGGTTCCTCTATAATCCTGCCGGAGGTAATCAGACTCTCATTGAACTCTCTCTCTGTGAGTGTCTGTGTGAGAGTTTGACAATATAAAACTTTCCTTTAACGCCACAGGGAACAACGGTGTTACATTACTTCACACACACTCTCACTCACACACACACACACACACACACACACACACACACACACACACACACACACACACACACACACACACACACACACACACACACACACACACACACACACACACACACACACACACACACACACACACACACGCACGCACGCACACACACACACACACACACACACACACACACACACACACCAAGACCTGAAGTGTGGATCTTCATCTCTTATTCTCATTCTGACAAAGCAATCACTCTTCGCCCCTCGTAATCCATCCTGTGGAGAGGAGATGGATGGAGGCTTTTATTCTGAAAACCCAGGGGGCGACCATGACTTCCACCAACTAAGCTTCACACAAATCATGTATATTTGGTGGGTGTTCACAGTACCGGGCTTGAATTAATCTCAAGGAGGTTCAGTGTTATCGGCAGGGAGTCGTGTAGCAACGCATCAAAGTTTCATGTACTGAATGAGAATGAATAATCATTGAATAATGTCTGAATAATTCATTGGGATAGAACTCTTTTAGTGCTTAAAGGTAGAATGTGTAATGCTGTCAGATAAAAACGTAAAGATAAAGAGCCTGTTATGGTTTGTAACCGACCTCAAACGCAACGGCACAGACAGGAAGTTCAGAGTTAGCCAAAAGCTAGGGCGTATTTATTTACAGAGTCACAAGATGGATGAGGTACAGTAATCAAACAAACGGGGATCTGGCATGTGACGATGTAGCGGCTCTGCAGATACTCCCAGTAGATAGTGGTGAGGAATTGGCATGTGACGTTGTAGCGGCTCTGCAGATTTCACTCACGGTGGAAAACGGAGAGAGAGAGAAATCAGAAACAGCCCAACGAACACACAGAGGCAGAGAGGTGACTGAGTCCAGTATTAATCCCAAGTGACTTGATCTTCGGTGTACCACACACAAGTTAGCTGAGTCCAGTGAAAAACAACACAGTATTCTTCAGTGTTATTCTAACACACAAATTAGCTGAGTCCAGTGCGAAACAAAACGGAATTCTTCAGTGTTATCCTAACACACAAATTAGCTGAGTCCAGTACAAAACAAAAACGGTATTTCTTCAGTGTTCACCAAACACACAAAAAACTGATAATCCAAAAGGACTGTTTCCAAAAACTCACCAGAGCGCAACGCGCAAAGCGGGCAGATAACGAGGCGCAGCTCCAAACGGGGAACCAGGTTCTCCACAGCGGTTCTCCACAAAAAGGTCCTGGAGAGAAAGAAGACAGGAACAGCGACGGGGAAAGGCAGGTATATGCAGTTGTATTCCAGAACGACCCAACAACGATAGCAAGGAGGTCTGTGTATATAAAGCCTTCAGGGGCGCTAATTACAAACTCTGACAGCTGCGGGATGAGATTGATACTTGCTCCAAAAGCGTGTGGCGGGGAATGCACCAATCAACACGGCACCTTAAAGGAACGGAGCGCGTGGCGGGGAATGCATCAATCAACATAGTACCTTAAAGGAACGGAGCATGTGGCGGGGAGCGGACCAAACCTCACAGTACCCCCCCCCCTCCACGGGAGCCACCCGGCGACCAGCCCGACCCGGCTCGCCCGGATGGGCACGATGGAAGTCGGTGATCAGGCCGGGATCCACGATGAGCTGGCGGGAGACCCAGCTCCGTTCTTCCGGACCGTACCCCTCCCAGTCCACCAGGTACTGGAACCCCCGACCCCGCCGTCGAACGCCCATCAACCGGCGGACCTGTCACTGGGGGTGACCGTCCACCATCTCGGGAGGAGGTGGTTCCGGAGCAGGAGGCATCAGGGGACTGAGAGAGACAGGCTTAACCCGGGACACATGGAAAACGGGGTGAATGTGCATGGACGCAGGAAGCTTAAGACCCACCGCCGCCGGACTGAGTACCTTCAGAACCTCAAAAGGACAGACGAACCGGGGGTTAAGCTTCTTGGCCGAGGACCGAAGTGGAAGGTCCCTTGCGGAAAGCCACACCCTCTGCCTAGGGTGGTACGTCGGCGCAGGAACCCGGCGCCGGTCAGCCCCACGACTGGTGCGCTCCGATGACTGGAGCAGCGCAGTCCTGGTGATCTCCCAGACCCGACGGCACCGGTCGAGGTGGTCCTGTACGGAGGGAACTGCCACCTCCGACTCCTGTGCAGGGAAAAGAGGGGGTTGGTAGCCCAGGGATACCTCAAAGGGTGAGAGGCCGGTGGCGGAACTGACCATGGAGTTGATGGAGTACTCGACCCAGGGAAGGAAACGGCTCCAAGAAGCGGGTTTCTCGGCAGCCACACACCGAAGAGCAGACTCCACACTCTGGTTCATCCTCTCCGTTTGTCCGTTAGTCTGGGGATGATAACCAGAGGAAAGACTGACCGTTGCCCCCAATCCCTTGCAAAAAGCCTGCCATACCTGGGAAGTGAACTGGGGCCCCCGGTCCGAGACAACGTCCTGGGGAAAACCATGGAGGTGAAACACGTGGCGTGTCAGGAGGTCCGCCGTCTCGGCCGCCGAGGGAAGCTTGGGAAGGGCCACGAGGTGAACCCCCTTGCTGAACCGATCCACCACGGTCAGTAGGCACGTGTTCCCCTGGGAAGAAGGAAGACCCGTGACGAAGTCCAACGCCACATGGGACCAAGGACGGCTCGGAATGGGAAGCGGCTGCAATAGCCCGGAGGGTGCCTGGTGGGAGGCCTTGCTGCGGGCGCAGACTGCGCAGGCCAGTAGAACTCCTTGACGTCGTTCCTCATGGTGGGCCACCAGAATCGACGAGCCAGGAAGGAGAACGTGCGATGAACGCCCGGGTGGCTGGCGAACCGGCTGGTATAGCCCCACTGGAGGACCCGGGACCGGACCGAGTCGGGGACGAAGAGACGATGAACCGGTACATTGCCTGGAGCGCGATGGAAGCGTAGGGCACGCCTTACCACCCCCTCGATGCCCAAGGTGACTACTCCTACCACCCTGGCCTCTGGGAGGATGGGAGTCGGGTCCTCAGTGGTTGGAGCCCCCTTGGAGTGTAACCGGGACAGGGAGTCGGCCTTCGTGTTGCGGGAACCAGGGCGAAACGTCAGCGAGAAGTCGAACCGACTGAGGAAGCTGGCCCATCTTGCCTGCCGGCCATTGAGGCGCTTGGAAGCACGGATGTACGTCAGGTTCTTGTGGTCCGTCCAAATGGTAAATGGCTCCTCGGCCCCCTCTAGCCAATGACGCCACTCCTCCAAGGCAGCCACAACCGCCAGCAGCTCCCGATTGCCGATGTCATAGTTCCTCTCGGCAGGGAGGAAATGACGCGAGTAGAAGGCGCACGGATGTACCTTCTGGTCTGTTGCCGACCGCTGGGATAAGATAGCTCCTAGTCCAGTATCCGAGGCGTCCACCTCTACGATGAACTGTCTCTTGGGGTCTGGATGGAGCAAGATCGGGGCGGAAGTGAACCTCTTCTTGAGGGAGCGGAACGCAGCACACGCCGCTGGGGACCAGTCGAACGGCAGGGCGGGAGAGGTCAGCCTGGTAAGCGGTTCCGCCACTTGACTGTAGTTCCGGATGAATCTTCGGTAGAAGTTGGCGAACCCGAGGTAGCTCTGTAACTCCTTCCGAGAGGTGGGTTCCGGCCACTCCTCCACGGCCCGGATCTTGCGAGGGTCAGCTTGGGTCAAGCCTCTCTCCACGATGAAGCCCAGGTAATCGACGGAGTCGGAGTGGAATCGGCACTTCTCTGCCTTGACGAAGAGCCGATTGTGGAGGAGGCGCTCCAGCACACGGCGGACATGCTGGATGTGTTCCTCGAGGGTCTTGGAGAAAATGAGGATGTCGTCTAGGTATACTACCACAAACTCCTCCAGCATGTCACGAAGGACGTCGTTCATGAGCGCCTGGAATACCGCCGGAGCGTTGGTGAGGCCGAACGGCATTACCAGGTACTCGTAGTGGCCCCTGGGAGTCTTGAAGGCGGTCTTCCACTCATCGCCCTCTCGGATACGGACTAGATGGTAGGCACTCCGGAGGTCCAGCTTGGTAAAGACGGTAGCCTGGGTGAGAGGCTCGAAGGTGGAGTTCATGAGAGGAAGAGGGTACTTGTTCTTAATGGTGATCTCGTTGAGCTGGCGATAGTCGATGCAGGGTCGAAGGTCTCCGTCCTTCTTCCCAACAAAGAAGAAACCGGCCGCCACAGGAGAGGAGGAAGGCCGAATGAGTCCTGCTTCCAAGGACTCAGAGATATATTGATCCATCGCTGCCTTCTCAGGGACGGTCAGACTGTAGAGGCGGCTGCCGGGAAGGGGAGCCCCTGAGCGGAGGTCGATGGCACAGTCGTAAGGTCGGTGAGGCGGAAGGGCCTGAGCCCTGGACTTACTGAAAACCTCCTTGAGGTCGTGGTACTCGGGGGGTATGGTCGAGAGGTCCGGAGGCGGCTCACAAACGGATCTCCGGGGCGAGGGACAGGACGCCGCCTGAAGACACTGGGCATGACAGGAGGAGCTCCACCCCCTGATGGTACCGGAGGACCAGGCGATGTGGGGCTCGTGCAGCGCGAGCCAGGGCCGGCCCAGGACTACTGGGACAAGAGGGGATCTGGTGATAAAAAACTGGAGTCTCTCAACGTGGTTACCAGCAATGGTGAGCAGGACAGGACAGGTGCGTTGAGTGATGTCAGCCAGGCGGTGTTGGTCCAATGCGAATACCTCCAATGGCCTCACGAGGTCCTCAAGTGGAATGTTGGCCCGGGTAGCAAACTCGAAGTCTAGGAAACTCTCGTCAGCCCCCGAGTCAATGAGTGCCTCCACCGTGGCCCGTTGGTCCGCCCAGGCCAGGGTGACGCTCATCAGACGGCTAGGTGGTGCACGGCTCTGGGAACGAGAAAAACGGCTCACCAGGATCTCCCGGGGTCCCGGCGAGCCTGGTCTTTTGGCCGGGTGGGGCAGTTGGCGATATGGTGTCCATCCCGACCGCAGTAGAGGCAAAGGCCGGACCTGAACCTCGCCTCCCGTTCAGCTTGGCTAAGATGTGAACGTCCCAGCTGCATGGGTTCCTCCCCGGGCACCGAACGGGAGGGGAAGGGGCCACCAGTCATGTTGGGAGCAGGGCGGACCGCAGTACCGTCACGAGTACGGGGGGTCTGGAGAACCTCTGGAGGTCCCTGTCGGGTTCTCTCACGTCTTCTCTCCTGGAGGCGTCCGTCGATACGAATGGCGAGGCTGAATAGGTCCTCGAGGGACTCAGGTTCCTCACGGGTCGCGAGCTGGTCCCTGACAGCGTCGTTGAGCCCCCTCATGAAGGTGAGACGAAGCGCTTGATCGTTCCAACCGCTCTCCGTTGCCACCAGTCTGTACTCCAGCACGTAGTCGGTGACCCCGCCACTGCCCTGCCGGAAGGTGCCCAACCGGGCTCCAGGGTCCTGGCCACGGGCTGGGTGGTGGAAAACCCTGCGGAGCTCAGCCACGAAGTCTGGGTAGGAAAAACAGAAATCAGCCCCCATTGCCCAGGAGGCAGTGACCCACTGGGCTGCCCGGCCTGAGAGCAAGTTAGTCATGTAAGCCACTCGGGCTCCCCTTGAAGTGAATCGGCTGGGTTGATGACGAAAAACCAACTCACATTGCATGATGAATGTGGCACAATCCTCGAAGTTACCATCGAACAACCGTGGTTCGGAGAGACAGGGCTCCCGAGGTGCGGGATCGGGAGGTGCGGGGCCTGCCAGGGCTGCGGGTGATGCTCCGGCCGAGGCTCCTGAAGTAAGTGGGGTTACAAGCAAGGTGTTAACGGTTTCACTCAGCGCTTGTAATTGGTGGAGAATATTAGACTGCTGGCTAGCCAGAGAGCCAAGGGACTCCTGAATAGGCAGGACCTGGTCTCGGAGCTCCTGTACAGCAACCGCAGCCGCACCTAGCTGTAGGCTGTGGTCGTTGGTTAACTCAATCTGGACCGCCAACGCTGTTCTGACCCTCTCTGTGTCAGCTGAGGTCGTCATGGTTGGGTCGTAATGTTATGGTTTGTAACCGACCTCAAACGCAACGGCACAGACAGGAAGTTCAGAGTTAGCCAAAAGCTAGGGCGTATTTATTTACAGAGTCACAAGATGGATGAGGTACAGTAATCAAACAAACGGGGATCTGGCATGTGACGATGTAGCGGCTCTGCAGATACTCCCAGTAGATAGTGGTGAGGAATTGGCATGTGACGTTGTAGCGGCTCTGCAGATACTCCCAGCTTTCACTCACGGTGGAAAACGGAGAGAGAGAGAAATCAGAAACAGCCCAACGAACACACAGAGGCAGAGAGGTGACTGAGTCAAGTATTAATCCCAAGTGACTTGATCTTCGGTGTACCACACACAAGTTAGCTGAGTCCAGTGAAAAACAACACGGTATTCTTCAGTGTTATTCTAACACACAAATTAGCTGAGTCCAGTGCGAAACAAAACGGAATTCTTCAGTGTTATCCTAACACACAAATTAGCTGAGTCCAGTACAAAACAAAAACGGTATTTCTTCAGTGTTCACCAAACACACAAACAACTGATAATCCAAAAGGACTGTTTCCAAAAACTCACCAGAGCGCAACGCGTAAATCGGGCAGATAACGAGGCGCAGCTCCAAACGGGGAACCAGGTTCTCCACAGCGGTTCTCCACAAAAAGGTCCTGGAGAGAAAGAAGACAGGAACAGCGACGGGGAAAGGCAGGTATATGCAGTTGTATTCCAGAACAACCCAACATCGATAGCAGGGAGGTCTGTGTATAGAAAGCCTTCAGGGGCGCTAATTACAAACTGTGACAGATGCGGGATGAGATTGATACTTGCTCCAAAAGCGTGTGGCGGGGAATGCACCAATCAACACGGCACCTTAAAGGAACGGAGCGCGTGGCGGGGAATGCATCAATCAACATAGTATCTTAAAGGAACTGAGCGTGTGGCGGGGAGCGGACCAAACCTCACAGAGCCCCACTTGGTACTGCACTTTATTTATAGTTTTTGTTTTGATCTAATGTTTGGGTTGGATTTCAGTGGGTATAGGGGAGTTGCTATTGCTGGCCACAACTCCAACACACCCCTCAGACCAAAACAAAATATTTAAACAAAGTGAAATACCAAGGAGGGCTCTATTATATTATTATTATACATTATATACTGAATACAATATCACATAGACCATAGCACATTACACACACACACACACACACACACACACACACACACACACACACACACACACACACACACACACACACACACACACACACACACACACACACACACACACACACACACACACACAAGAATTACCTTACATTACTTGTCTTTTATTCTCTCTCTCTCTCTCTCTCTCTCTCTCTCTCTCTCTCTCTCTCTCTCTCTCTCTCTCTCTCTCTCTCTCTCTCTCTCTCTCTCTCTCTCTCTCTCTCTCTCTCTCTCTCTCTCTCTCTCTGTGTGTGTGTCTGCATTCCCAGATCACGCCTCATATCATTTGCGGGTCCGCAACTGCATAGGCGAAGCTGCCTATCTTTTATTTCTATATGAAATTCCTCATAAATCGACAAATAACATTTTTGAAATTGATTTATTCAAGAAAAGGCAGTATGCAGCACATAGATATGATTATTCGTTGTTGCCATTTATATTATCACCCGTTTCAGTGAATTTCTAGTGACGGTCTGAGAGACCGCTGTGGCGGCTGAAGGGGGTCCGAGTGTTAAAGGACTCATCTGGGCCTCATTGAGCATGGTGGACATTGTAAGCTACAGATGAAGCACTTCAGATGTTATATATTAGTGTTGCAATGCATGATAAGTAAACAGTGAAAAAAGCTAAGAAATCGGATGGGGCTGGGACATTTGGGACGAATAAAAATGTAAGATGAAAATCTCCCCAGCCTGTGGGAGGCAGTGGAGGTGTGAAATCTGGCCCGGTCCAGAACAATAGGAGTCACAAAATCAGTTTGGAGTGGAGTGGTGGAGGAGTGGTAGAGGAGCAGTAGAGGTTTGATTTTTCAGGGCTGTATCTGTACTTTCGTCGGCACTGAGGAAAAGACGCAATACATTTACATTTACATTTAGTAATTTAGCCGACGCTTTTATCCAAAGTGACTTACAAGTTCTGTACGACAAGTCATCAGGAAGGGTAGGCTACAACTCTTACAGCTGAGTAACAATGCTCATCAAAGTGTTGAGTGCTACAGTGTAGGTTAGTATATTAGGACAAGTGCATAACAGTAAGGTTAGTTAGGGTTTGATTAAATTTTTTTTAATTTTTATTTCAGATAATGGTTGAAGAAGTGCATCTTTAGTCGACGGCGAAAGATTGGACGGGTTTCGGCTGTCCTAGCGGTGGTGGGCAGTTCGTTCCACCATTGTGGGGCAAGGACTGAGAATAGGCGGCTTCTCCTTGATGACCCTCCCAGAGCTCGGATAGGAGTGGGTCTGAGACGGCCAGAAGATGCAGAGCGTAGGGGTCTTGATGGTGTGTAGTTAGAGACCATTGACCGGAGGCAATACTGTGCACGAGGCATTCATAAATCTTTTGGATAATGCATTTAGTCTAATGGCTCTGAACCCCTATCCCCACACGGATGGGTGGTGGCGACGGTAACTGATACGCAGCCTGCCTACGTCATATTCCTAGTGCTCTCTCATGCCGTGTCGTATCGGCCTCGGTGCAATACCACAGCTCAGTGATCACAGTTGTCATTTAATGATAATAAGTTATTTGATTATGATCATCTGTTGTTTGTGACCAAGATGTCTGTGAGATACTGTATGCCCACTTCAATTCAATTCAAACCTTTATTTATTCTCGAAAAAGGACAATTGAGGTCACCCTCATTTTTTTAATTTTTTTTTTAGCTTTTGTCGTCAATGTCATCGAGACTTACAGACATTTCAATGCATATGTTTTATTTTACAATATAATAATAATAAATAATAATAACTCGATCTATAAAGCACCTTTCACACATGGACCGCACCCCAAAGTGCCCCACAGGAAATAGCATACAATGAACATAGGCATAACATTTGTATAAAGTTGACAGAATAAAAACTATGCATAAAGTGCAGACATAAGAATAGGCATAAAATAAGTACAATAAGTACAGTGTTGCTCGAAGGCATGTGAACCCCCGCCCGCGTGCCACTCACACCGCCATGCACGGCGACGGGAATGCCACCCCCACGGGCCGGCCCATCTCCCCCTTAAGAATAAGCAATGAATGTAACGCTACTCAGAACGTTATAGAAATCATTACAATCCCTTGTCCCATTATGATGTTCCTCTCCACGGCATAAGCAAGCCAAATGTAGACTGGGGATGGGAGTGGGGTTGCAGGCGGTACAGACATGACAGTTCACAAAAGCCAATGAAGAATTACGTTTACTCCATTACTATGATGGATATCCTCAATCCCAGCCTCCAACGCCAGCATAGTGACTTCTATCTCTTACTGTTGCAAAAAAGTAAACCAACACTACGCAGCCGAAACAACAAACACGAGTGTTTAATAAAAACACATCACAAAGGAGTTTAGTAATCTGCAGAATACAGGAGTCAGTGGAGCCTGCAGCAGAGCCAATTTAAATGTGAGAGGAGAGTTATTATTTTTCTAACCTTTATTTATATTATATTTAACCCAGGGTGCCAGAGGTTCACTGAGCGTGCAGGCTCTTTATTTAACCCGGGATCCAGATCCAGATCACATGGAGACACAGCAGGTGACACACAAACAGCAGGTGACACACTGGCTGGATGTTGATCATGAATACGTGTGTGTGTGTGTGTGTGTGTGTGTGTGTGTGTGTGTGTGTGTGTGTGTGTGTGTGTGTGTGTGTGTGTGTGTGTGTGTGTGTGTGTGTGTGTGTGTGTGTGTGTGTGTGTGTGTGTGTGTGTGTGTGTGTGTGTGTGTGTGTGTGTGTGTGTGTGTGTGTGTGTGTGTGTGTGTGTGTGTGTGTGTGTGTGTGTGTGTGTGTGTGTGTGTGTGTGTGTGTGTGTGTGTCTCCTCATGCGTGCAGGTGTGCGCTCCAGTGAATATATGCAGGTGTGTGGGTGTCAGTGTCACATGTGAGAGCTGGGTGTGGGTGAGCAGGTGATATATGGAGCTGTAACCTGTCCTCAGTCAATAAGAGGTAACTGTGTTAAATGAGGTACATCAGCTGAGGGGGCGACGGACTAAACAGCTTGTGACTGGTGTCTGTATTTTTATTATTATTATATATTTTTGACTGCTCCTATGTTTTTATGTTTTATGTTTTACTTAAATTAAATTAAATTCATTTGAATGTTTTTATGTTTTAAACCTTTTTATTCTTATGTTTTAATTTTATTCATTTTAATGCTCTTTTTTTCTTTACATTTTTTTTTTCTTTAACATTTATAGACAAACAACACTTAGACAATACTTACAATGACATCAATAACATAACAATACATTAACATGGGCCCCTTGAATTCGGCTGCGTTCAGCCTCCCAGACCCCCATGAGAGGAACCCCCCACTCCCGCCATCCACCCCTAGAAATAGGGTTCCCCCACATCCCAGGTCCGTCCCACGCGGGGCCGAGCACTCAGCGAGGCTCAGTAGAGGAGCGAGGGGTAGTACTCCCCCCCACCAAGCCAAGCCCGCCACCCCACGCACAACGTCCTCACAACATACAAGACCCCCCCTCTCCTGGGCCAAACCGCGGAAACGATGCCCCCCCCCCCCCCCCCCGACCTTCTCCCCCCCTGAGCTAAGCCTGCAGAACTCCCCCATATCCCAGGCCGACACGCGCAGAGCCGGGCCCCCAGCGACACGAGTCCCTTGAATCAATTGGGCCAGGCCCAGTAGAGGAGAGGATAGGGGACTCCCCCCCACCGAGCCAAGCCTGCTACTTCCCATGTCATCGAGAGCCCCACCCCACTCACACCGACCCTGCAACACACAAGACCCCACTGGGCAAAGCTCAGCCGCTCTGACCCCTATAAGAGAAACCCCTCCCTCCCGCCCTCCTCCCCGAGAAACAGAGCCCCCACATATCCTGGTCCACCATGTGTGGAGCCGGGCACCCAGAGCCTCCACCCGCCCCCGCCCGACCGCCAGGCCCCCGGCCCACGAGAACCCCAAGCCCAGGCCCGCAGAAGGCCAAAGGACCACGTCTCAATGGCCCCCGACCCCCCGCGACCCCAAGCTCGGTGTCCCCCCGGCCCGGCGACCAGAACACACCGGCCACGCCGGCCGAGGGCCCCAGGAAACCCCACCCCACCCATACCGATCCCACAACACGCAAGGCCCCCCCCCCCTCCCAGGTCGAACCGCCGGAACAATGGTCCCTCCCCCCGACATTCCCCCCCCCCTGAACTCAGCCTTCCCAGCTCTGTACCTCCCATGTCACCGATGTCACTATATACATTTATGCTAACATGACTTAAAAAATAAAACTGACAACACAATGAGAAAAAATTTAATGTAAATAAAACAAGCTATATGATTAGCACTTTTTGTCTCCGTTGGCGGTTTGGGGGGGAATCAGCTCTCCTATTGGAGAAGCCTCTCCCCCCCCCTAGTGACGGAGATACCACCAATGGAGATTCTCCAAGCCTCTCTTCATGTCCAACATTTTTTATTATTGTCCTTCACAAATGTCCATGTGCCCATGTGCACATTTAAAGCAACTGATATTCTAACATAACTCAGATTCTAACATAACTCAAAGAAAAAAGACAACATTTGGCACTCCCATGGTATTAGAGGATCTTAGTCGTTTCCCTCTGTTCCCCGTTGGAAGGGTGAGGAGTAATGGTTCTCCTAGTGAGAGGGCTCCCCCTAGTGGTGAAAGTGCGCACTATATAAGTCCAACATTCGTTCTGTGGACGGCCTCAGAGCTCCCGGTCAATGTTCTGAATCCGTCTTTCTTATGCTCATGTTCATTTGTATTGTGTGTCATGTGTAATCCTGTAGTTCCTTCATACCAGTCCATCGTGTATTATTCCCCAATATGTTCCTAATCAGCGTGTCCCTTTTTAAAATAAATTTCAAATCGTTTGTCTATAACGTGTGTATTGTAAATCATAGTGTTAATTATTCCAAATTCTGGTGTTATAGTTTTATACTTCTTGGGGTAACTGTTCAATTATCTTTCCCCTGTTGCATCTATTCTCATCCCCAGGTCCCCCGTGTGTATGCTTGTATTGGATACTTCTCCACGTTGATTTTGTCTTTATTTGGATCACCGTGTCCCTTCATGCCCCTTTCTCGTGTCCCTTTGTCGTCCTTCATAGTTGATCTGCTTTGAATCGGATCAGGTCCCCTTTTTTCCTCCTCCCGTCCTCATCTCCTCGTCCTCGTCTACCAGCTCTGGTCCACCCGTGCGCCCTCTCCATCCTCCGCGTCAGCGTAGGCCTAGGCGGTAGGCCTCTCTCCTTCCTCTCCCTGCACCTTCCATCTTCTCCGCACCATGTCCCTCGCCGCCTCCTGCACGCCGTTGGGACCTGGTTCCTTTCTTTTTCTGAATTTTCTTTATTTCTACATAGCTCCGACGCTTCCTTGCCACCTCTGTTGGGTTTTTCAGTGTTACATTGTATGCTCCGCATTGCTCCTAATCCAATCTGCGTGGTGGCCTGGTTAGCTTCTATGTTAGCTTGTAAGCTAGTTCGTATGTTAGCCTGTAGCTTTTCTGCATTTACAATCAGCGTCCCGCTAGCTTGTTCTACCTGTTGCATCATTGCATCGTGTTGAGTCTTTTCCATCGGTGTATTTACTTCATCTGGGGTTGCTTTTCTTTCCATTGTCCTCGTGTTCATTCTTCCTTCTTTCTTTTGTCCTCGAATCTTCACTTTTTATTTAGTTTTGAATTGTTTTACTTCCTTTTTTTATATTCATTGACCAGGAGCTCTTTCATGTGGCTGCTCACCTGAACGTCGCAAACCGGAAGTCCAATGTTTTGATCTTTTAAACCTTTACTTATTTCCTTTTGCTGTGAAGCACCTTGCGATCTCATTGAGTTTAAAGTATGCTATATAAAATAAATGTATTATTATTATAATTTTTTAGAATGCACATTATGTTCTTCATGAACCCCCAGGGCTCTGACTTTGTGAGACCGTAAAATGTTATGTGATATCTTACATCCAAATTAGGTAAGTACAGTAGGTGCAGACCTTCTAGCAATACTAGAATATAAACCTCATTTGGGTGTAAGAGGTCACACAAACATTTTATGGATTCATAAAGTTGGACCCGCATTCATTGTCTGATGTCTAGCTTTAGGAGAAAGATAGAAATAATTTGTAGTGTCTGTTTACAAATGTTGACTGAAATGTCCCAGGGCATTCCCCTTTAAAATGGTCAGAATACTGGCGTGGTCTACCTGTTTACATGCAAATGGGATCTTGGTATTTGTTTATACAGCATGTAATCATCTAACTGGAGTATTCACAGCTTTTCTCCCTCTTCTTCCTGTATGCCCACCATCTTACACAACATGAAGAGTTGGAATGTGTGATGTCATTATGATGTCACACATTCCAGGAACTATTAAATATAGCAGTGAAATTATGCCTTTGCATGTGGCTTTGTGGGTACTGTCAATCACTAAAAGTCATTTTCAGCATTTCACTGATTAATCCTTAATGCTTCCTGGAATATGTGACATCACACATTTCACTCAATAACCCTCAAACCAAATTAATGTATAAACAACAGTTTGTAGTTTTTGGATATGTGTAGAGATTATGGGCAGAATGAAAAACCAGGAGTGTAATCGGTAGCCTATAAGTATTATAAATGAACAACGGCAGCCCTGTCACCTGTGTATTGGAGTGTGAATGATCTTTGCCTGGTATGCACTGTACAATTTAACTTAATTAGCATGTTGCTAACAGATGTGTGGGGGAATGCATGCATTGGACTTGTCTGATGTGATCAGCTGTTTACATAGAGATATCAGGCTAATCTCCCTCTCAATGGATTTGCAAAAGGATAACCGAGTTTCCTTCAATCAGAATTTCAACCCGGCTGATGCCAATCTGGTTACTCTGTCCCAGTGGTTCTCAAACCTTTTCATGTCAAGGACCTCCACACTGATACACAGTGTGAGTGTTTATGTGAGGTTATTTAATCAGGAGTGGAGCTCAATCAGTGCTATTAACAGGTGCCAGGCAGCATTCAAAAGTTGTCACAGTCAAATAAAAGTGTGCGGAATGCCTTGGCCCTCAGGCCAGTTCAGGAGGTACACTTTGTTGAGAGGGGTGCCATTTCCAACCCATTAGGGAAATAATTGAATATTAATTCAAACACAGCTTGCGTTTTGATTGTCGCCAGGGCTCCATGGCATCTGGTTAGTGAGGTTTGGTTTTTCATCATTAAATGTGAAGGTCAACAGCTGCAGCCCAGGATTGACTCAGAATCGCCATGCGTCTGCAAACCTTAGGAATGGTATCCATCAAACCTCTGTGGCTTCTATAGGACTTTTTATCTAGGAGAAATGTATGTGTGTGTGGAGGAATGTGTTTGCGTGGCATATAGAATCATACCTGTCTATAATGGCACACATATCCAGGCTGACGTTCTCAAAGGTTCCAATGATGCCTTGCTCAACGGCCCTGAGATCGGCCAGTTGGTCATCAACGTGGATCATCTGCATACAGCCCTGGAACGAGCGCTGGAGAGGGGGCGTGTTCGTACGCAGGAAATAGCCTGGAAATTGACACGATGATATCCTTTTCACATGTGAAATACATACAGTACAAAGCTGCACATCATTAGTTTGAACCAGAAACCGTTGACAGCTTGTAATTGTGTCCCCGTCATGTAGAATATAGTGATAGGCATAATGTGTTTTTGAGGAGCTGGTTGTTTTGCCTGCATTGACTAAAAAGAACCGTTCATTTGGTTCACTCAACTAGATTGAGTGACTTAGTTAGATCTAGCACAATTAGCAACAACCCATCACTTGTAGAAAATGTTTCTTTACCATTTAAAAATACACTGGAAAAATGTTGACATGAGCATATGAGTCCATGCTTGAATACGGACATCTGCCATATATTCAAATAGTTTTCCCATCTACTACTCCGGTCGCTTGAGAGGTAGGATGACTTTAAATACGGTGATAGCAGAAGCACAGCACAAAGTAAATTCTTGGCAGGCATACAGTATAGTAGACAGCTGCAGTGAGAGCCAAACCAATATAATTGAAACAGCATTCTGGCTCCAGGGTGGCACATGAATGAAGTCTGTGTGATGTGTTTCTCTCTTTCCTTGGTTTACCTTCCCTGGGAGAGGAGCATTAGTAGTGCATTCAGGGATGAACCCAAAACTATAAAGAGACCAAATAGGGGGGAAATTAATTGAGTGCCAGTCTCAGGCTTGAACCCGAGAGTTAGGTGTTTGTACCCAGAGATGATGTGGTGGTTAAGACATCTGCCTCTTGAACCACATCATATACCCTGCTAATCTACAGTAGGTTGAATCCTGCCAAGAACCTGCGTCTCCACTTCTCTGTATCCCTCTCCTTCCTACTGGCTCAATAAAGAACATTCTCTACTGCGTCTCCCCTACTCTGTCTCCCTCTAAGGCTTCATACTGTCTCAATAAAGAACCTTCTCTCCTGTGTCTCCCCTACTCTGTCTCTCTCTAAGCCTTCCTACTGTCTCAATAGTAAAGGCAATAGGGGGGTCAACTGTACACTGTCCAATGTTTGCCAGCATGACACACTACTGATCATACTAACTCAAAAGTGTTTGCTTGAATAGAGGCCTTGCACGTAATGTTTGGTCTGTCTTCCAACATGGCTGCCTGTCAACTGTGCAGTGATAGAGTAGGTAACACATTGGAAGAACCTTTGTCAAAGGGAAGCAACAGTTGTGATCGGATAATCAAGAAAATAGGGTGGGTTTGAGATAGGTCATTACTGTTCTACTGTGACTTGTTTACAAAATCCAGTAATAAGCTAACACTGATTCATTAAATATTTTTTCTTATATATATTTCTCATAGATTAACACATTGACCGCCAGCAGCAGGGGGCGCTGATCCCCCTTCATCGCCAGGTCTTTATTCAATGGATATAGTTTTAGACTGCGACATTTGCGAGTGCTTAAAATATATCTTATATTATATCTATGGGTCTAATTAACACCGTCGAGTCTCAGTGAGTTGCTTCCAGTCAACATGCCCGAGACAGATTGTTTTTTCATCCTTACATTTCCGTTTTATACCGTTTTGATATTCCAGGAAAAAGACGAGACGAAGGCATTTTACTGAAATCCAGTCATCATGTTGTAATTTTTCAGCTGATTATCTAATCATCCTGAAATCAACGCTAGATCATCATTATTATATCTCGTCGTGCATACATGAAATTACCGTCGTAGCAGGGCGCTCGCCCCCCCCCCCTCCCCACCGCAGCCAACGGTAAACAGCCATACACGGTCCACACAGATAGCTGTGATCGCGGTAACAATAAATGTCAGATCAACGATCAAATTTATATATAATGTTCTTACCTTGTATCTGATGTAATGCAAAAGAAATAATCCAAATATCTGATCGCAATTCCAAATACTGCTCGAGGAGGTCCGTACCACACTACCGACCGTTTCACAATGACGGCCGGCTCAGATCGGCTCCTAAAACACACCAGCCCATTTTCAATGAGATGCAATAGCTCCGCCTGGCACTAGAGGATGGTGTTGACCGTCTGCCAGCTCAGACAGGGTCTGAAGGCTATACCAGAGGCTGCAGCTATGAATTATGAATAGATATAGCGAATAAACGAAACAACGATCCCAAAAACGAGTTAACTCGTTTCTGGCGCTGAACGCATGGTGGGCAATAACGAGTTAACTCGTTTCCGGCGCAGATTGTGTTAACACATAGCAACCGTTGTTCTGCAGATAGCCACCCATGTCGCTTCTAACAAATGGCATTCTAAACATTCTGTGAAAGGCCTTTATTAGTTGAAGGATACTGAGTGACATCAACCAACTTCTCTATTGGAGCAAAAAAATATTTGTTTTGTAAGTTCATTACCTCCAAAGTAATATGTTCCCCCAGTCCTGATCTGGATGGGGATAGCTGTCCTGACAGTGGAGGCCTCGTCTCCGTCGATGGTCAGCATGGCGTAGTTCTCTAAGGCGTTCAGATGGACACTGTGCCACTGGCCGTCATTCAGACCCGACCCTTACATGAACATAACATAGGCAATTAATACATAATAATAATAATAATAATAATAATAATAATAATAATAATAATAATAATAATAATAATAATAATAATAATAATAATAATAATAATAATAATAATAATAATAATAATAATAATAATAATAATAATAATAATAATAATAATAATAATAATAATAATTATTATTATTATTATTATTATTATTATTATATAATAGTATCAAGTTTCATAAAAACAAGGGTTACAAGTGCAACACAAGTCATAAAAGCAAGAAACAGAAAAGAGATTGACAGACCGACTATAAAATACGGTTTAAGAATAACAGGGTCAAGGCGCGCATTGTTGAATAATCAGACTTTACATGAAAGTTTGTCTATAAAAACATCTTTTGAGACATATTCATAACAATATCACTGAATCTGCTATGGCCTTCGCTCCTCAGGCAGATTAGTCCGCGGTACATGAGCACTGGAAAGAAAAGTGTAAGTTATGTTCAGAATCTTTGACATCCAGCCTTTTTTCCTGCTCAGCAATGGTGATGTGTTTGATGGAGGAAAGTTACAAACTCACCCTTTAACTTCTGATACAATATACAGACAATAAGTATTAGAGCAGTAGAGCCCTTCATATAATTGACCATATTCACACGCCGGCAATGTTGCTCTTACGCCATGCTCAGGTTGGGATTCCCATCCAAAGGAATCCCAACCTGAGCATGAAAGAAGCGCAACATGGCCGCCATGTGAATATAGTCAATTGTACATCCATCCTGCATCTTAGATACACATTTACAACAGCCAGCAATGCAGACAATTCTTCTTCAGTGGTACACAGGGAAGGGAATGTAAAATGGGGAAACAGATAATCAAAGGATGTGTGTGAAAGGGTCACACCGAGGCAGGGCTGTTGTTTCTTCATTATATAGGACACTCTCGAAAACTCGGAAGAGGACAAGAAACACCTTGCTTTTCATAGCACAAATGTCATTATTTTGGTCAAAGGTATCGCCTACTGTAGAGCTTCACTGGTACCTAAGTCAATATAAAACTCTCATAACTCCAATCTCAGAGGAAACGCCGAATGTGTGATATTGTCTTGTCTATGTTTTTATTTTTTAGTTTTTAGTTAAATTGAAATTCATCTTGAAGGGGACACGTTCACATTTTGTCAGGGGAAGCCATGAATGACAAATAGGGTGTCCTTACAGTAATAGTAGGAGTGAGTAGATGCACCTGCTGATACTGGTATCGGATATGGGTCTGATGCCAGGCTAAATTTATATCATATATATATATATATACCCTATTTCCAGACTGTCTGTAATGGCCAAAGTCTTTGAATCTCTTGTAAACGAACAACTGAAAAAGTTTCTAACTGACCATAATATTCTTAACGAGTCGCAGTCAGGCTTCAGATCAGGCCATAGTACTACTTCAGCGACTATGCTAGTCTCAAATTACATAATTGAAGCACTGGACAAGAAAAAACACTGTGCAGCATTGTTTGTTGATCTGTAGGTAGGTAAGTAGGTTTTATTTAGACTCCGCAACATATACAGATCATAATAATGGCACAACCCTAAATTAGTACAAACAAAGCACATTTGTTGTTACAATGTTCCTTTATGCCGAAAGTCAGTGAGTTTCAGGAAGCACCCTCGGGGGAGGGAATTTGGGGGATGGGAGGGAGGGCGGAGAGTGGGGGGTGGGAGTTAAGGATAGGGTAGTGGCTTAGGGTTTGGGCGTGTGAGGCAGTCGAGGGTTCCACCCCTTCCTTCCGTGCACGTCGCCAGTCGTGCTCGTGGGGGGGAGGTTTGCGTGAGGATGGGGATGGGGGGGGGGGGGGGGGGAGGGGGGGCCTGCCATCCATCTTATCTTCAGACAGTCAGATACTGTCCCGTCCTTGGTTGCGATGGGTACGGACGTCATAAACCAGGTCTTATCTTGACTTCTTCTCCTCGGCCTCTTTCAATTGACCTCGAACATTCCTTCTTTTCTTCCACAGACCTGAGTTTTGTGGGGGGGGGGGGGGGGGGGTTGCATCAGGTTACAATGATTCCTGTGATGCTTTAATTTAATCCAAATCTTTCTTCTTTGTCGCGGTCCTAATGTCCTGCGCGACCCCCAACATTATTTGACCTCTTAATTGTTCATCGGCTGTGTGTTGAGCGAGCCGCTTTGCCAGTTCAATGTGGGCATTTTCCAATCTTGCTACTACTTGAAGGCAGCAAATCCAAATCCAAATCGCGATCGCTCCCCAACCGATCAGAAAGATGACGAGGAGATACAGATCCTCAACATCTTCAATCTCAATAGAATATAGGCATATTGATCGCCAATTATTCCAACTGTCGATTGCAAACCCGGCCTGGAACATAATGGTTCGGTCGCACTTTGTTTTCTTGAAGAGAAAATTCGATCCACTGCTGCAAAACCCCAGCTTACTAGTTGATCCATTGATTGATTGAGTAGGAAGTCAGGTATATTGAAGAAAAAGTAGAATGTCCACAGGCAGTTGTAAGGCAGTTGTAAGTAGAGATCCACACCGTTATTAATTGCAGCTTAGAGTCCACACCGTCGAGAGAGGCAGAAAGACAGAGCTGGTGTACGGAGATAAAAGCGGCTGCAGGGAGGAGGGTAAAGGAGGCCTTGGAGGGCAGGGAGGAGAGATAAAAAATGCGACTGCTCTCTGGGGAGGTTAGAAAGATTCTAAGATCTAAAGCTTTTGATTCTGTGGATCATGCATTGCTACTGCAGAGGCTTGGCTGCATAGGTCTTGGTAAAATGGCTTTGAGCTGGTTTAAAAACTATCTATCTGAAAGAACTCAGTGTGTTTCAGTAGAAGATTATACCTCAGCTGCTCTTACTGTAAACAAAGGTGTTCCACAAGGTTCTATTTTGGCCCCTGTCTTATTCTCCATCTTTATAAATGAACTAGGAAATGGGATAAACCCAGCACGGTTTAATTTATACGCAGATGATACAGTTGTTTACACAGTGGCTTCCTCTTTAACTCAGGCCATAGAGCTTCTACAGGATGCTTTTAATACACTGCAACACTCCTTGCTAAGGCTAAGACTGGTCCTTAATGCAAAAAATACCAAGTACATGACCTTCTCTCGCTCTCGAGTTAATACAGCTGTCCCTCCGATTCTGACACTGGAACGGACATGCCTTGACAAAGTAGCATCCTATAAATATCTGGGCATATGGATTGATGAAAAGATGGCCTTTGATGTTCATATTGGGAACCTACTGAGAAAACTTAGACCTAAACTGGGCTTTTTCTTCCGGTTAAATAAATGTTTCCCGTCTGAAGCCAGGAAGAGAATTGTGCAGAGTTCCTTTCTGTCTGTATTAGACTATGGCAATGTGATCTATATGCATGCTCCTTCCTCCCTGCTTAAAGAGCTGGATTCTGCGTACCATACTGCCATACGTTTTGTAACGGGTGCAGGCTCTCGCACCCACCACTGCACTTTGTATCAGTCCTTAGGATGGTCCTCTCTGTACCAAAGAAGACAATCACACATGTTGATTTTTATCCTTAAGTCATTGCTAGGTAAGCTGCCCTTATATATCTCCAGACTTCTGTCCTTTTACGCGGATGACACAGTTCTCTATTGTACTGCTGATTCTGTGCAACTGGCCACTAAATATTTACAACTCTCCTTTGACGCCCTGCAAGATGCACTTATTAGTCTAAAATTGGTGCTTAATGCCAGTCAAACTAAATTCATGTTGTTTTCCAAAGCCAAAAATATTGTTTATAGTGACTTGCATATATCGACTCTGAACAGTTCTGATATCGAGAGAGTTTCAGAATACAAATACCTTGGTATTTGGATTGATGAAGGACTTACATTTAAATATCATGTGGGCGTTCTCGCCAGTAAATTACGGAAAAAGATTGGCTTTTTGTATAGAAATAGAGCCAACTTCCCTATGATTAGTAGAAAGAGAGTTGTTGAAGCAGTGTTCCTATCTGTTTTGGATTACGGAGATGTGATTTATAGACATGCAGCGGCTTCCACTCTTAAGCCCTTAGACTCTGTTTATCATTCAGCCATTAGATTTATCACCGGTGATAGTTATGGTACTCACCATTGTATCCTATATAATAAGGTCGGGTGGGCCTCTCTGGCAGAGAGATGTAAGTTGCATTGCAATCCTTTTATCTATAAAGCCATAATTAGAGATTGTCCAAATTATATTAGTTCTTTATTGGAATGGACCACTGGACCCTGTCGTACACGATCCAGTTTTTGGCTTACACTTAGAGTGCCTAGAGTTTGTACTGAACTTGGTAGATCTGCTTTTGGCTTTTTTGCCCCTATATCATGGAATACCCTGCAGGAAACACTGAAACTAGACACTCTAGTGTCTATGGGTCGGTTTAGAACCTTAATGACAAATCAGGTCACCACAATATGTAATTGTTTTTAAATTATTACCTCTGTTTTAATTTTGAGCTATTTTATTCTTTTTAAAGGATTTTTTATTATTTTTTAATGTATTTTAAAATGTGCTCTCAATTATTCTGATTGTCTGATGTCTTTATATTTATGAACACACTGTGACACTTGTGTATGTAACATCTCGACGGCACTGTAAATGAGTTTAATTACTCAGTGTATTATCGAGTATAAATAAAGATTGAATGAATGAAAGTGAGAGTTGCGATCTCTCTCTCTCTCTCTCTCTCTCTCTCTCTCTCTCTCTCTCTCTCTCTCTCTCTCTCTCTCTCTCTCTCTCTCTCTCACTCTCTCTCTGATTGTGTAGGGCATATTGCATATTGTGGCTGCATTTGACTGACTGTGATCATAAATTGATTGATGGCAATGGTGATAGTTGTATGTACCTACTTAAATATTCGCCAATGCGTGGTACATGTTTGCAAAATGTTTGGTATAGCGCCCCTCATGGAGAAGAATGCACCGCCCATAACACTCAGTTATCATGCAAATGCTAAGAAAAATCCATCTCAGTTTATCAGAACACAAACAGAGGTGACTGAAAGAGTGGCTCAGGCGGTGCAAACCCAGACACCTCGTGATGTATACGCAGTTATGGATAGATGAGGAAAATGCACCTCGAGATTTAAAACAAGTCAGGAATATAAAACATCAAGTATCAAAAGACCAGAGGCCTTCTGGTAATCGAACCAATACTGCTGATGAGCTTCAGACAGTTCTGAATATGTTGCAGGAAAATCATTATGTTCAGCAAATCATTTCTAGGAAGGGAAAACCACCTTGTGTCATCCTTTACTTTGATGAACAATTAGAAGATGTTAGAATATTTTGTTGTGGGCAGGATGCTACATCTGTTTTAGGAGTGGATCGCACATTTAATTTGGGGGCTTGCTTCTTAACAGGGACTGTGTTCAAAAACCCAAAACTTTTTAAGAAAGAGACTGGAGAGCCACCATTATTCATTGGGCCACTGTATTTGCACTGGGACGGCAGCTTTGAGACTTACCATGATTTCTTTGCCCATTTGAAATCAAAGTTGTCGGTGGCATATTTAGCAACAGAAATAAATATCAGTGAGGACATAGTTATTGGATCCGATCAGGAACGGGCAATTTTAAAGGCCATAGAGTCTTTGTTTCCTGAAGCGAGTCATATTTTGTGTTCAAAACATATTCGGGATAATGTGAAACATTATCTAACACATAAAGTGGGAATGGACACAAAAAAGAGAGCAGTACTTGAGAATAAGCTGTTCCATAATGCTAATTCTCTTACCTACTGTAAAAACGAGTATGACTTTTGTGAAAAGGTACTTGAACTTGAAACATATATAGAATCAAATTGCCCAGAGTTCACTACATATTTCTCTAAGTTAATACCTACATTGAAAAAGAAAATAATGGAGACAAAGAACAAAAAGAAATGGATTCCTGATAATTGGACAAATAATAATTGTGAAGCAATGAATCATGTAATTAAGCTGGCTACTAATTAGAAACCACAAAAGTTACCAGATCTGATATTAAAACTCCAACAAATTTCTCAACTTCAAAATATAGATGTGCGCAGATGCCTTCATAGCCAAGGTAATTATACTTTAAAGCCAGAATTTAAAAGATATGAGGTCCCCAATGTCATATGGGACACTATAACTAAAGATGAGCAGAATGAGCTATATTTAAAGTTCTTGAAAGTTAAGATGGTACCTAAGTGTAGCACCCTGAATATGTAGCTATTATTCAGAAGTGCTGACTTGCCTTTTATCTCCCCTTTGTGCACAAAGACATATTAACTAGTTTCCATGGATATTCCCTCGAACAATGACGCAGGTTTCCCCTCCTCTCACCGGCTGGAATATGGATTATAAACAGTAAACTAAATCATATTCTATCCACTCAGTGCTTCCTGTGGGGCTAGTTGGTGGTCCAGCAGGGGGCGGCGGTGGCAGGCTGAGCGCACAAGAGATATACTTTGGGGTATTTTGGGGTACTTTGGGGTATTTTGGGGTACTTTGGGGTATTTTGGGGTATTTTCTGGTACTTTGGGGTATACTTTGGGGTATTATGGGGTACTTTGGGGTATTTTGGGGTATTTTCTGGTACTTTGGGGTATACTTTGGGGTATTTTAGGGTATTTTGGGGTATTTTAGGGTATTTTGGGGTATTTTAGGGTATTTTGGGGTATTTTGGGGTATTTTAGGGTACTTTGGGGTATTTTAGGGTATTTTGGGGTATTTTGGGGTACTTTGGGGTATTTTAGGGTACTTTGGGGTATTTTCTGGTACTTTGGGGTATACTTTGGGGTATTTTTGGGTACTTTGGGGTATTTTGGGGTACTTTGGGGTATTTTGGGGTATTTTAGGGTACTTTGGGGTATTTTGGGGTACTTTGGGGTATTTTCTGGTACTTTGGGGTATACTTTGGGGTATTTTAGGGTATTTTGGGGTATTTTGGGGTACTTTGGGGTATTTTAGGGTACTTTGGGGTACTTTGGGGTACTTTGGGGGTATTTTCTGGTACTTCGGGGTATACTTTGGGGGTATTTTAGGGTATTTTGGGGGTATTTTGGGGTACTTTGGGGTATTTTGGTGTATTTTAGGGTATTTTAGGGTACTTTGGGGTATTTTCTGGTACTTTGGGGTATACTTTGGGGTATTTTTGGGTACTTTGGGGTATTTTGGGGTACTTTGGGGTATTTTGGGGTATTTTAGGGTACTTTGGGGTATTTTGGGGTACTTTGGGGTATTTTCTGGTACTTTGGGGTATACTTTGGGGTATTTTAGGGTATTTTGGGGTATTTTGGGGTACTTTGGGGTATTTTAGGGTACTTTGGGGTACTTTGGGGTACTTTGGGGGTATTTTCTGGTACTTCGGGGTATACTTTGGGGGTATTTTAGGGTATTTTGGGGGTATTTTGGGGTACTTTGGGGTATTTTGGTGTATTTTAGGGTACTTTGGGGTATTTTGGGGTATTTTCTGGTAGTTTGAGGTGTTTTTGGGTATACTTTGGGGTATTTTGGGGTATTTTGGGGTATTTTAGGGTACTTTGGGGTATTTTGGGGTATTTTCTGGTAGTTTGAGGTGTTTTTGGGTATACTTTGGGGTATTTTGGGGTATTTTGGGGTATTTTAGGGTACTTTGGGGTATTCTGGGGTACTTTGGGGTATTTTGGGGTATTCTCTGGTACTTTGGGGTATACTTTGGGGTATTTTGGGGTATTTTAGGGTACTTTGGGGTACTTTGGGTACTTTGGGGTATTTTGGTAATTTTAGGGTACTTTGGGGTACTTTGGGGTATTTTCTGGTACTTTGGGGTATACTTTGGGGTATTTTAGGGTATTTTGGGGTATTTTGGGGTACTTTGGGGTATACTTTGGGGTATTTTAGGGTATTTTGGGGTATACTTTGGGGTATTTTAGGGTATTTGGGGGTATTTTGCGGTACTTTGGGGTATTTTAGGGTATTTTGGGGTACTTTGGGGTACTTTCTGGTACTTTGGGGTATACTTTGGGGTATTTTGGGGTATTTTAGGGTATTTTGGGGTATTTTGGGGTACTTTGGGGTATTTAGGGTACTTTGGGGTATTTTCTGGTACTTTGGAGTATACTTTGGGGTATTTTTGGGTACTTTGGGGTATTTTGGGGTACTTTGGGGTATTTTGGGGTATTTTAAGATAAGATAAGATAAGATAAGATATGGGGTATTTTCTGGTACTTTGGAGTATACTTTGGGGTATACTTTGGGGTATTTTAGGGTATTTTGGGGTATACTTTGGGGTATTTTAGGGTATTTTGGGGTATTTTGCGGTACTCTGGGGTATTTTAGGGTATTTTGGGGTATTTTCTGGTATTTTAGGGTACTTTGGGGGTACTTTGGGGTACTTTGGGGTATTTTCTGGTACTTTGGGGTATACTTTGGGGTATTTTAGGTTATTTTGGGGTATTTTGGGGTACTTTGGGGTATTTTAGGGTACTTTGGGGTATTTTGGGGTATTTTCTGGTACTTTGAGGTGTTTTTGGGTATACTTTGGGGTATTTTGGGGTACTTTGGGGTATTTTGGGGTATTTAGGGTACTTTGGGGTATTTTAGGGTACTTTGGGGTATTTTCTGGTACGTTGGGGTATACGTTGGGGTATTTTAGGGTATTTTGGGGTATTTTGGGGTACTTTGGGGGTATTTTGGGGTATTTTAGGGTACTTTGGGGTATTTTGGGGTATTTTCTGGTACTTTGGGGTATACTTTGGGGTATTTTAGGGTATTTTGGGGTATTTTGGGGTACTTTGGGGTATTTTGGGGTATTTTAGGGTACTTTGGGGTACTTTGGGGTATTTTCTGGTACTTCAGGGTATACTTTGGGGTATTTTAGGGTATTTTGGGGTACTTTGGGGTATTTGGGGGTATTTTAGGGTACTTTGGGGGTACTTTGGGGTACTTTGGGGTATTTTCTGGTACTTTGGGGTATACTTTGGGGTATTTTAGGGTATTTTGGGGTACTTTGGGGTATTTTGGGGTATTTTAGGGTACTTTGGGGTATTTTGGGATATTTTCTGGTACTTTGAGTTGTTTTTGGGTATACTTTGGGGTATTTTGGGGTACTTTGGGGTATTTTGGGGTATTTAGGGTACTTTGGGGTATTTTAGGGTACTTTGGGGTATTTTGGGGTATTTTCTGGTACTTTGGGGTATACTTTGGGGTATTTTAGGGTATTTTGGGGTTATTTGGGGTACTTTGGGGTATTTTGGGGTATTTTAGGGTACTTTGGGGTATTTTGGGGTATTTTCTGGTACTTTGGGGTATTTTGGGGTACTTTAGGGGTATTTTATGGTATTTGGGGTATTTTGGGGTATACTTTGGGGTATTTTGGGGTACTTTGGGGTATTTTGGGGTATTTTAGGGTACTTTGGGGTATTTTGGGGTATACTTTGGGGTATTTTGGGGTACTTTGGGGTATTTTCTGGTACTTTGGGGTATTTTGGGGTATACTTTGGGGTATTTTGGGGTACTTTGGGGTACTTTGGGTATTTTGGGGTCTTTTAGGGTACTTTGGGGTATTTTGGGGTATACTTTGGGGTATTTTGAGGTATACTTTGGGGTATTTTGGGGTACTTTAGGGTATTTTCTGGTACTTTGGGGTGATTAGTAGGACCCGTGTCAAGCCTTCTTCAAGCTAGAATTTGAAATGCAGCACTTGTATGGAACTATTTAGCTCAACGGCTCCCATGGCTCTGTTGTGATTGATGGCCAATTTATAATGGAGGTCAACGATTGGCTGAAAGATACACCGCATACGTGTGTGAATTTGTAAACAGGAAAAGGAAGTTGGACTGTAGGAAAAATATAAATCATACGTTGCGTGGTTCAAGGCTGTGGTAGTTATAAACAAATAAGAAAAAGAAAATAACAAAGTTTTCACAAGCTTCCCAGTTCCCTCAGACCCCGTCCAGAACTCCCACCATGGGACTCGGTAAGTAGAAGTTATTTGATATCAATGCACAAATGGCTTGTATTAGAGTAATGCAGTAATTCTTGATAAAGAAATAAGAGTGTTTTCCATACTGTTTCAAGATGAATGGCAGTGAATGAAAAATATAGGCTAGGATCTACTAAAGTATACACTCTATACACTTATTTTCTGGTACTTTGGAGTATACTTTGGGGTATTTTTGGGTACTTTGGGGTATTTTGGGGTACTTTGGGGTATTTTGGGGTATTTTAAGATAAGATAAGATAAGATAAGATATGGGGTATTTTCTGGTACTTTGGAGTATACTTTGGGGTATACTTTGGGGTATTTTAGGGTATTTTGGGGTATACTTTGGGGTATTTTAGGGTATTTTGGGGTATTTTGCGGTACTCTGGGGTATTTTAGGGTATTTTGGGGTATTTTCTGGTATTTTAGGGTACTTTGGGGGTACTTTGGGGTACTTTGGGGTATTTTCTGGTACTTTGGGGTATACTTTGGGGTATTTTAGGGTATTTTGGGGTACTTTGGGGTATTTTGGGGTATTTTAGGGTACTTTGGGGTATTTTGGGATATTTTCTGGTACTTTGAGTTGTTTTTGGGTATACTTTGGGGTATTTTGGGGTACTTTGGGGTATTTTGGGGTATTTAGGGTACTTTGGGGTATTTTAGGGTACTTTGGGGTATTTTGGGGTATTTTCTGGTACTTTGGGGTATACTTTGGGGTATTTTAGGGTATTTTGGGGTTATTTGGGGTACTTTGGGGTATTTTGGGGTATTTTAGGGTACTTTGGGGTATTTTGGGGTATTTTCTGGTACTTTGGGGTATTTTGGGGTACTTTAGGGGTATTTTATGGTATTTGGGGTATTTTGGGGTATACTTTGGGGTATTTTGGGGTACTTTGGGGTATTTTGGGGTATTTTAGGGTACTTTGGGGTATTTTGGGGTATACTTTGGGGTATTTTGGGGTACTTTGGGGTATTTTCTGGTACTTTGGGGTATTTTGGGGTATACTTTGGGGTATTTTGGGGTACTTTGGGGTACTTTGGGTATTTTGGGGTCTTTTAGGGTACTTTGGGGTATTTTGGGGTATACTTTGGGGTATTTTGAGGTATACTTTGGGGTATTTTGGGGTACTTTAGGGTATTTTCTGGTACTTTGGGGTGATTAGTAGGACCCGTGTCAAGCCTTCTTCAAGCTAGAATTTGAAATGCAGCACTTGTATGGAACTATTTAGCTCAACGGCTCCCATGGCTCTGTTGTGATTGATGGCCAATTTATAATGGAGGTCAACGATTGGCTGAAAGATACACCGCATACGTGTGTGAATTTGTAAACAGGAAAAGGAAGTTGGACTGTAGGAAAAATATAAATCATACGTTGCGTGGTTCAAGGCTGTGGTAGTTATAAACAAATAAGAAAAAGAAAATAACAAAGTTTTCACAAGCTTCCCAGTTCCCTCAGACCCCGTCCAGAACTCCCACCATGGGACTCGGTAAGTAGAAGTTATTTGATATCAATGCACAAATGGCTTGTATTAGAGTAATGCAGTAATTCTTGATAAAGAAATAAGAGTGTTTTCCATACTGTTTCAAGATGAATGGCAGTGAATGAAAAATATAGGCTAGGATCTACTAAAGTATACACTCTATACACTTATGCACACAAGCTTTGTTGAAAATAGGTGCAATCTCTGATAATTAGACTGATATGGTCCTTTAAAGCTCCAATATAGGGATTTCTTAGAACATACACATAGTTGATTGTCAAAAGGACTGTGTGCTTAACCTTACCTGAGGAGATGTGATCTAGCCTCACCTGAGGAGATGTGATCTAACCTCACCTGAGGAGATGTGTTCTAACCTCACCTGAGGAGATGTTTTCTAACCTCACCTGAGGAGATATCTGTGTGATCTAACCTCACCCGAGGAGATGTGTTCTAACCTCACCTGAGGAGATGTGTTCTAACCTCACCTGAGGAGATGTCTGTGTGATCTAACCTCACCCGAGGAGATGTCTGTGTGATCTAACCTCACCTGAGGAGATGTCTGTGTGTTCTAACCTCACCTGAGGAGATGTGATCTAACCTCACCTGAGGAGATGTGATCTAACCTCACCTGAGGAGATGTGTTCTAACCTCACCTGAGGAGATGTGTTCTAACCTCACATGAGGAGATGTCTGTGTGGTCTAACCTCACCTGAGAATGTGTTCTAGCCTCACCTGAGGAGATGTGTTCTAACCTCACATGAGGAGATGTGTTCTAACCTCACCTGAGGAGATGTGTTCTAACCTCACATGAGGAGATGTGATCTAACCTCACCTGAGTAGATGTGTTCTAACCTCACCTGAGGAGATGTGATCTAACCTCACCTGAGTAGATGTGTTCTAACCTCACCTGAGTAGATGTGTTTTAACCTCACCTGAGGAGATGTGATCTAACCTCACCTGAGAATGTGTTCTAGCCTCACCTGAGTAGATGTGTTTTAACCTCACCTGAGGAGATGTGAGCTAGCCTCACCTGAGGAGATGTGTTCTAACCTCATATGAGGAGATGTGTTCTAACCTCACCTGAGGAGATGTGTTTTAACCTCACCTGAGGAGATGTGTTCTAGCCTCACCTGAGGAGATGTGTTCTAACCTCATATGAGGAGATGTGTTCTAACCTCACCTGAGGAGATGTGTTTTAACCTCACATGAGGAGATGTGATCTAACCTCACATGAGATGTGATCTAACCTCACCTGAGGAGATGTGTTCTAACCTCACATGAGGAGATGTGTTCTAACCTCACCTGAGGAGATGTGTTCTAACCTCACCTGAGGAGATGTGATCTAACCTCACATGAGGAGATGTGTTCTAACCTCACCTGAGGAGATGTGTTCTAACCTCACCTGAGGAGATGTGTTCTAACCTCACCTGAGGAGATGTGTTCTAACCTCACATGAGGAGATGTGTTCTAACCTCACCTGAGGAGATGTGTTCTAACCTCACCTGAGTAGATGTGTTTTAACCTTACATGAGGAGATGTGTTCTAACCTCACCTGAGGAGATGTGTTCTAGCCTCACCTGAGATGTGTTCTAACCTCACCTGAGGAGATGTGATCTAACCTCACCTGAGTAGATGTGTTTTAACCTTACATGAGGAGATGTGTTCTAACCTCACCTGAGGAGATGTGATCTAACCTCACCTGAGGAGATGTGCTCTAACCTCACCTGAGGAGATGTGTTTTAACATCACCTGAGGAGATGTGATCGAACCTCACCTGAGGAGATGTGATCTAACCTCACCTGAGGAGATGTGATCTAACCTCACCTGAGGAGATGTGTTTTAACATCACCTGAGGAGATGTGTTTTAACCTCACATGAGGAGATGAGTTCTAACCTCACCTGAGGAGATGTGTTTTAACCTCACCTGAGGAGATGTGATCTAACCTCACCTGAGGAGATGTGATCTAACCTCACCTGAGGAGATATGATCTAACCTCACCTGAGGAGATGTCGATCCGTGTGTTCTTCCTCTGTGTGACGTTGATGTAGACTGTGACCTTGCCGTCCGTCAGCCCCACCTCCACCACCCCGTCAGCCAGGGCGGTGTACATCAGCAGGCCACTGGGGTTCCAGGTGCGGAAAGACAGACTGACTGACAGCGTGTCACTGTCACCCTGCCCCGGGAGTCGCAGGAAGGAGGATGAGTTGAAGAACACGGGGAAGGAGTGAGACTCGGAGCAGGAGAAGGTCAGGTTTCGCTGGGGGTGAAGGAGGGAGTGAGGAAGGGAAGTTAGTTTGACATTAGAGGTTCTAGGTTAACATGACGTGTGGAGGGAGGAAGAGATAGGAGGATTAGTTCATCCAGAGAACGGAGACGAGGGGTGAGATTTGGAAAACGCGCAAAATCACAATAGCTGCAACCTTTTTTCGATAGGCCACTCCTATTGCCACGCCCCCTTTTATTTGGCATGATCACACACACACACACACACACACACACACTTGACCTCCAGGCCCAATTTCAACCACCTGTTGCTGCTAGAGGGTAGGGAAATGTTTGTGGACCAACCAACCAACCGACTGACCAACCGACTCACCAACCAACCGACCAACCAACTGACCAACCGACTGACCAACCGACTGACCAACCAACTGACCAACCAACCGACCAACCAACTGACCAACCAACCGACCAACCAACTGACCAACCGACTGACCAACCGACTCACCAACCAACCGACCAACCGACTGACCAACCAACCGACCAACCAACTGACCAACCGACTGACCAACCGACTGACCAACCGACTCACCAACCAACTGACCAACCGACTGACCAACTGACTCACCAACCAACTGACCAACCAACTGACCAACCAACTGACAACCAACCAACTGTTTTAACAAGCCTTTATTGTGCACTTGCGTCTTACACACTTAGACACATTAAAAGTTAAAACATTAGCTTAAATGTATATAAAATTGTAAATTAGATCATTCTACTTTAATACATCCCCCAAAATGAGTCCCTTCTCCACAACTCTACAGAGAGCACCACCATACATTAAGTCTCAATCTGTCTAAACCCCTCTAAATCTTTCATTAAATTGAAAATCCAATTTAAAGTTCACTCTAATCAGTCCCTTGAAACCTCTATGCACCAGCACCCCCCCCCCCCCCCCCCCCCACTTATCCCTGTCATTCTTCTTCCTGGTCATGTAAAAAAAGACAGAAAGAGGGAGAGAGATAGAGAGCGAGAGAAAGAGGTGAATATAAACGAGCTTGTAGGATTAAGAGTGGGAAAGGGAGAAAAGTTTATCCTGACATGTTAAATAAATTGTAGGAAGTGAGGTCAACCATTGTGGTTGTGCATCTTGCACGTACAGTAGAGCCAGCTCTGTGTATAAGGCCACACACAAGGGATTGTGGGTATCTGAAGGTTGCAGAGCCAAGGTGAACACATATGAACTCTACTGCTACTCAAATATATATTATTATTATTATTATTATTATATTATTATTATTATTATTATTATTATTATTATTATTATTATTATTATTATTAGTATTATTATTATTATTATTATTATTATTATTATTATTATTATTATTATTATTATTATTATTATTATTATTATTATTATTATTATTATTATTATTATTATTATTATTATTATTATTATTATTATTATTATTATTATTATTATTATTATTATTATTATTATTATTATTATTATTATTATTAAAAATATATTATATTTGCAACCAGAAGTGGACTTGGTTTTTCCCTTGACATGAACAGCAGTTGATGCAAACTTTAAGTGATTTGTGATTCGTTTCACACACTGCACCAAAAAGAGCTCCCCTGGATAAATACCCTCAATATTCTTGCGGAATGTTTTATTTACCAGGCCCTTCTCTCAGGCTTTGTGTGAGCAAGGTCAAGGCAATGTTATTTTCTGCTTGTAATTTTGCGCCTCTAATTCAACTCTAATTCACCTCTAACATAATATGCTAAATGTAGAGGTATGAGGCAATTTCAGAAGAAATTCTAAATCAAACAGTGAAACTAAAAACATGATTGGAATTGCCTAGGCACATAACTCTATTATAGAACCCTGTGTGGGGATTGGTGTTCGCTACAGTGGTTCTCACAAACCCTGCTGTTTTATTTGCATAAAGTAGCATACTTGGGGTATCGGCTTTTGAATTAATCCATTTGAAGTCGAACAATACAATTTCAGGAGGAAGGTGAAACCAATAACACTCTCCGCGCTATCCTCTTTACGCACCACGTAAAGCCTCTATATCCACTCTGTGCACCATGGATCAGCCTCTATAGCCACTCTGTGCACCACGGATCAGCCTCTATATCCACTCTGTGCACCACGGATCAGCCTCTATATCCACTCTGTGCACTGTGTATCAGCCTCTATATCCACTCTATGCACTGTGTATATCCACTCTATGCACCGTGTATCAGCCTCTATATCCACTCTATGCATCGTGTATCAGCCTCTATATCCACTCTATGCACCGTGTATCAGCCTCTATATACACTCTATGCACCGTGTATCAGCCTCTATATCCACTCTATGCACCGTGTATCAGCCTCTATATCCACTCTATGCACCGTATATCAGCCTCTATATCCACTCTATGCACCACACATCAGCCTCTATATCCACTCTATGCACCACACATCAACCTCTATATCTCCTTTTACACACAAGCACAAGCGCTCCTCCATCTCCCTGCTCCCTTTAACCATACACACCTGTTCGCCGTCTCCCTTGATTATACCGTGCTTGCCTCCTAAATACCAATCCAAAGACTCCTCTCCCCCCTTTTCCTCCCGCTTCTGGCCCTCTTTAAACGCACCTCTCGTTGCCATGCTTCGTTTCTGTAAAACATCCCGCCCAGCTCCCCTTCCACAGGCCCTTTCTAGCTCGACTGCTCGTCTTCTTCTCGAGGTCAAGGATGTATTTTTTCCGGTCCTTGACTCCTGACGACCTCTGGAAGACTCCATCTCCCCTTCTTCTTCATTGCCTCACCAGGCTCAAAGCTGGACCGCTGGACTGCTTAGTGATAGTTTAGTCTCTGCTCGCCGCAGGGCATGTGTCCGGCCTGTAGCCGGTGCCAGACAGCCTCTGGGGCTCTGTAGGGTTGGGGGCCACGCCTCCTGATAGCAGTGTGTGCACCGACGCCATATGGCCAGTTATTGTTGGCAGAGGGGGGTCAAACCAAAACCATTCACTGGGTAAGAGTCTTTAATGAGGATCTTTAAATAATCATGTGGGATAGAATGGAGGAGGTGAGAAATCACCTTTATCACAAAAAGTCACTCTAATAATCTTCCTGTCAAATCCAGACTATATCACACCGCCGGGTAGGAACGCTGCATCTTCTGGTTCATCTCTCCTACACAGGAAGACTTCTTCTGTGATAAAACAGACCTTAATCACAGGAGGACCCATACAAGTCCACTGTAGATATTGGAGATGGGACATGTTTTCAGATCTCATTGTAGAAAGTCAGTTGAGGTGTTTTGTGTACATTCACTCTTAACTCATTGAGAGCCACACCCTTTCCCCATCTGCACTGGCTAGCGCCAGCTTTTCTTGACCATTTTCACGATATTTCACGATCATTGCGGAGCTATTGTATATTCTAAATTATAGCTATGGAGAAAATAGTATGGCTAATTTGACAGACACTGTTTTTAGTCCAACATGTAAAAAATAGTTTGTTTCTACACACTGTAGTTTGTAGTTTATTACACGCTAAACATCGCCCATTTCCAAAATAATCCAGTCTTTTTCCATAGATCGCAAGAGCCCAAGTCGCTCTGGTTGATCCCCTAAAACCCCAAATACTCCCAAATCAAAGTTATATACCATGTACATGTGTGCCTTCAGTCTTACCCCGAAAATGTGATCGTTAGAAAAAGCTTGGTTTAGGTCAGGTAAAATAAGACACTGTGATCGTTACAGAAACATGTTTCAGGTTCTGTAAAATACACATAGAATATCCTTACGTTAGCCAGAAGGTACTCCAAAAAGAATAATTCCAGATCACGATTACTCGCTTATATGTAATTACTCGTGTTTACAGGAAACCATAGGTTTTGAGGCAAGCAGATCTCCTAGCGATTGCTCTGCAAGAGCTCCTCCCCCTCAGAGAGAGTCTTGACAGAAAGAGATCAGTAGAGACAATGTCTGAACTGGACTATCAGAGTTCAAAAGGTAGGCGATACTGCCACCTGGTGAGATTCGATCGGCATTGCAATTCCAACATAGGCAAATGAGCCAGGGACAAAAGATCAAATGATCTAAAAACGTATTATTCAGTTTTTGGCGCTCAAACGTTGGCGGTGAAACACGAAATATTACGTGTTTGGCCGTCAAAGAGTTAAAGATAGCAGCTGTGTATTTTAAGGTGAACATCCAAATCTACAACTGATTCAGACAGACTGTACATTTCCAATTAAAATGGCTGTAGAAAGTGTTAAAAAAAACTCTATAGGTGTTTTGTTCATTTCATGTTCATTTCAGCAGGGGGTTCAAGAGGGCCAGGGTGACCTGGCTACTGTAGAGTGTATCAGCAGTAAAAGAGAGCTAATATGCCCTGGAAGTAGGGGTGGACGGTATGGTCTAAAATTTATATCACAGTATAATTTGAAGCATAGACGGTAACGGTATATATCACGGTATCAGTGTTTCCGTTAGAATATTTTTTTTTGCCTGATAGGCAGGCTATATACAGAATGACATCCTCAAGGCATGTAGATTTATAATATTTTAACTTAAAACTAGGCTACTTTTGCGTATAAAGTCATTATATTCCAAATAAAATAAGTCCAGAGTCGAGACTCCGTGCTGCTCCCATTGCAAACAGCGAGGCTGGATGCTGGATTTTGCTAGAAGCATATGTAGCTGCAGAGCCGCAGAACCATGGGCGCTTTCAGGAGCCATTGGCAAATCAGCCGTTGGGTGGGGGGGCGCTGTTGAGCGGGCCTGTGACCAGACCTAAAAGCGCCCATGGTTCTGCGGCTCTGCAGCTACATGCTATTCGCAACTCAAAGGCCTCTCCTCTGTCCTGATTCTCCTAGATCTATCTGCAGCCTTCGACACAGTCAACCACCAGATCCTCCTTGCGGCCCTCGCAGGAATGGGAGTGGCTGGCTCTGCGCTGACATGGCTGTCATCATACCTCAATGACCGCTCCTACCAAGTGTCATGGAGAGGGACCCTGTCGGCCACCCGCCCCCTACGGACGGGTGTCCCCCAGGGCTCGGTTTTAGGACCCCTTCTCTTCTCCCTCTACACTAAATCACTGGGTAACATTCTCACGTCTCATGGCTTCTCCTACCATTGTTATGCCGACGATACTCAACTCTTCCTCTCCTTCCCTCCCTCAGATATCCACGTCTCTGTGCGGATCTCGGCCTGTCTGTCCGACATCTCAGCCTGGATGACGTCCAACCACCTCAAACTGAACCTAAGCAAAACAGAATTGCTCCACCTGCCGGCCAAATCCTCCCCCCTAACCGACCTTTCAATCACAGTCGAGAATGCAGCTGTGACTGCGTCCCCGACCGCCAAGAACCTTGGTGTTGTCCTCGACGACCAGTTGAACTTCTCTGCTCACATCGCAGCGACGACCAGAACCTGCCGATTCCTCCTGAGCAACGTCAGAAGGATACGCCCCTTCCTGACAAAAGAAGCCACCCAACTCCTCGTCCAATCAACAGTCATCTCCCGCCTCGACTACTGCAATGCACTGCTCGCTGGCCTCCCGGCCACTGCCACTAAGCCTCTTCAACTCATTCAGAACGCAGCGGCCCGCCTGATCTCAAACCTACCGAAGTCGGCCCATGTCACCCCACTTCTTAGGGACCTGCACTGGCTCCCCATTGCTGCACGAATCCGCTTCAAGGCCCTCGACCTAGCATACCGTGCGGCAAAGGGAACCGCTCCCGCCTACCTCCGGTCAATGGTCTCTAACTACACACCCTCAAGACCCCTACGCTCTGCATCTTCTGGCCGCCTCAGACCTACTCCTATCCAAGCTCCGGGAGGGTCATCAAAGAGAAGTCGCCTATTCTCAGTCCTTGCCCCACAATGGTGGAATGAACTACCCACCCCAGTTAGGACAGCCGAATCACGTCCAATCTTTCGCCGTCGACTAAAGACGCACTTCTTCAACCATTATCTGAATTAAAAAAAAAAAAAAAAAAAAAAAAAAAAAAACTAACCCTAACTAACCGTACTGTCATGCACTTGTCCTAATAAACTAACCTACACTGTAGCACTCAACACTTTGATGAACATTGCTGCTCAGCTGATAGAGTTGTGCCCTTCCTGATGGCTTGTCGTACAGAACTTGTAAGTCGCTTTGGATAAAAGCGTCAGCTAAATGACTAAATGTAAATGTAAATGTAACTCCACTGCTGCAGCCGTCCTCCCGGCTCCCGCTGCAGCCGTCGTTATCATAACACTACACACATATCATAATGTTTACAGCAAACTGTAGTTGATCACCAGGTATGTTTTATTAACCCTTAGAAGTCAACGGGGCTTATTGCTCCCGTGGGCGGAGAACAAAAGAATTAGAATCTCTCACAAATGCTCAGGAAGTCCCGTTTTTCAAAAATCTGTAAAAATAGAACAAAGACAATTTCGAGTGCATATAGTGTAATCTATATGTATCCTTACTTGCTAAACATAATACGACTTGTAAATATGTTTAATTCTTGCTCAATTGTATAGTTCTAAATATCCCTATATTCCCCCGAAACTACAACGCGTCACGTACATGCACGCGCGCACACACAAACAGCGCATAGGTGTTAATCACTGAGTGATCTAATATGCATATTCTTCAGCGCGAGAGGGGGGGGGGGGGGGGGGGGGTTGTGTTTCTCACTGTCTGTCGTTGATAATAATAGTCCTGCAGTTCGCAGTTCATTCAGCGCGCATCACGGTGATGACAGCTCTCTAGTCTAGAGTAGAGAGGTGGCCTGTTACTGTTCCATGATTTTCATTCAGCGCTTCAGCTCACCTCGCAGAGCAGCGGTCCTGCGCTCCTGCGGTCCGTTGTTGACGAGTTCGAATCCCATACAAAAAAATTTTTTAACGTGATTTTTTTTTTTACACGTGTATTCTTTCGCCGGTTAAGGTTAGGCATGGTTAAGGTTAAGGTTCTAGAATGTTCGATTATGATATCATACTGTGACATACTCCTCCTGTAGTGTGAAAAAACATGCATTCTCATAAATATTACGATCAAATCTATTTTGTACTTGATGATACATTTGAAATTGGTTTGGTTATGATCATGTTATTAGTGTGTGTGTGTGTGTGTGTGTGTGTGTGTGTGTGTTTGTGTGTGTGTGTGTGTGTGTGTAAAAAACAAATTAATAATATAATTATTATAAATGTCTCTCTCTGTATATCTCTGTATCTCTTTCTTTCTTTCTTTCTCTCTCTCTCTCTCTCTCTCTCTCTCTCTCTCTCTCTCTCTCTCTCTCTCTCTCTCTCTCTCTCTCTCTCTCTCTCTCTCTCTCTCTCTCTCTCTCTCTGTTGTGGGTGTGGTTTTCAATTGCAAATATAGCACTTAGAGGGAAATAAAGCCAGCACACCTCAAGCAAGTACCCATGGGCAAGGGATATCATTTGTATGTCGATAACTTTTATACAAGTCCAAAGCTTTTCAGGGATCTGCATAGCCTGGGTGTCGGAGCATGTGGAACGTACAGAGACAACAGAAAAGAATGCCCCCGCACAGAGGTGAATGCTCTCAAAAAGAAGGATGCTAGGGGCACCATCAGGTGGCTACGTGATGGCCCACTGGTCTTTGTGATGTGGATGGACACACGTGAAGTCTCTGTTTGCTCCACAATCCACGAGTCATTCGCTGGAAAAACTGTGCTGAGGAGAATAAAAAACAAGCGCAGTGAGACCTGGTCCATTGAGAACATTGCATGCCCAACACCTGTCCTGGAGTACAACAAGTACATGGGAGGCGTTGATTTGTCTGACCAACTCATCCAGTACTACTCTGCACACCACAAGACCATGCGATGGTACAGGACTTTGCTCTATCATTATCTGGACATTGCCGCCACTAACTCCTACCTTCTTCACATGGAGCTGTGCAGAGAGCAGCAGGTGCAGCCGATGACCCACCTGGTCTTCCAGCAGGAGCTGGTAGCTGAGCTGTGTGGCATCACAGTTGTACAGGTGCCAGTGGACAATCTACCCACAGCACCAGTGGACCGCCTACCAAGGAACCATTCACCTGTTGCGATCACGCAACAGGCAGATAAATCCCAGAAGGCCACGGCTGGCCGCCTGTTTTGCGTACATTGTAAGATGAAGACCCCCTGGAAGTGCGGTGAATGTGGTGTGGCCCTCTGTCTCATTCCAGACAGGAACTGCTTTTTCACATATCACTTAGTGTGATACAAAACAGGCAGATACAACCATGAGGAGACACCTATTTTTTTTTATACATGTGCATAATTTTATTTTTTTGGAGATTTTGCCTAAATTCATTGTGGTCGCGCTCTCTGCCAAATATCATATGAGGCACCTTGTATTACTATTGTAATCCAAAAGTGATATATAGGGTTGTTCATTGTACAATACAATTGATACAGTTGATGTTTCTTGTTGATTATTATTCTCTATGTGTTTTTAATAAAATTGTGTGATATTCTATTCCAGTTGTCTTTGGTCTTGTTTTCTCTGGTTATGATCATGTTATTAGTGTGTGTGTGTAAAAAAACGAATTAATAATATAATTATTATAAATGTCGCTCTCTCTCTCTCTCTCTCTCTCTC
Organism: Notolepis coatsorum; assembly: GCF_963971535.1. Taxonomy (NCBI): domain Eukaryota; kingdom Metazoa; phylum Chordata; class Actinopteri; order Aulopiformes; family Paralepididae; genus Notolepis; species Notolepis coatsorum. The sequence goes on from NC_140177.1 coordinate 101,917,121, forward strand.
TCTCTCTCTCTCTCTCTCTCTCTTGAAATCTACAGTTACACATTGCTGTATTTAGTGAGGTAAATGAGTACAAGACATGTTTCACAGACACACACACACACACACATACACACACACACATACACAGACAGACAGACACACACACACATTTACATTTACACATTTACACATTACATTTACATCTATTCTAGTTTGCTTATTTTTTTTTGATATGGTACAGTACTGTAGATACAGACACAGTCACACACACACACAGAAACACACACACACACACAGGCTAGGCCTCCTGCTGGGTCCATTCACTGGAATAACAAAGGAATGACTGGGCCTTTGCTCAGGTGTGAAATGTATCTAGTGACAATGATCACATTGAATTCTGGGAGTGTAGTTCTCTCATCAGATAGCTGAATGAACTTGATTCTACTTCAAGTCCTGTATTGAAAAGGTGTTAGGATTTTACCAGAATGTTTGATAGGACATTGATTGAAAACTATCGTCTCAAATTTGACAATTGATGGCTTATTTTGAAGGTATGAATCTGTAATTTTATATTATGTAACAAAAAAAAGGGGGAAATTCTCAGGAGGAGGAGCTATTTAGGTTACACTTCTAAGGGTTAACGTAGAATAATTCATATAAGAAAAACGATAGGGAAATCCCTTACCTTTCTCCACTGGTTAAAAATGCCAGGAACTGAAATTGAAACTTGCTGTGCGCCGCGGTGATATGTGTTTATTATGAAATGACAATTGCATGTTGACACACCCACTGCACGAAGCCTCCTAAATAACTTTTTCCAGTTTGCACATATCTATTATCTATGACTAATTCGATCTATTTTTAGGGGCAAATGCGATTGAAATAGTCGCGCTGTGGTTACATGACGTCATTGCTCTTTTAGAGCTGCTTTACCGGTTACATGGTATAGTCAAAATCCATACGTAGAGCAAATTCATACCGTTTATACCGTATACCGTTTATACCGTCCACCCCTACCTGGAAGAAAGAAAGACAAAGACTGTAGCACTGGCTGACATTAAATAAGTGCAATAGTGGTGAGAAAGTGCACGTTGGAAAACCATACTATATGATTTCTCTCTGGCCATTCTTGATTGAGTCTGAAAGCACTGCAAGACAACACCAGGAACTGGGGCAGGCAGGGACTGGAGGAGCAAGCTGGCTAAGGCCTGTTAAATCCATTAGCTGCCGGGCTAAAAACAGTACTAAGAGGCCTGGAAGATCTGGAATCAATACTAAAGCCCGGGAATCCATAACACTGCTGCTTCACGCTTTGTCAACCCCACACTGACAGCAGAAACTATAATTGCTCCCTTCGTTTAGGGGGTTTCAACCCTTCAGCCTTAATGGAAAGGCTGTTGGCGTTTGACATTTCTGCGCTGCAGCAGCCGTTGCAGTTAGGCTTGTGGAGAAATGCAGAGAATCTGTTTGTTTGCTGTGATCTTTTGAGCAGCGCCACAGGGCAGGAGTTCCCCCAGCTCTCATTTACACTGCATGTTTTAATGTGAAGAGAGGAGGCGAGAAAGATCATATGGTCGACGAGAGGGAGCGAGGCAGACAGACACACAGACAGACATAAACACACACACACACACACACACACACACACACACACACACACACACACACACACACACACACACACACACACACACACAAAAGCAGACAGAGACAGAGAGACAATAAATGTGTCTTACAAAGCTGGATGTGTCAATCCTCTTCCTGCGGACCAGGTTGGTGATGTTGTCTCCGTTGTAGCTGATTCCCTCCATGCAGCCCACAAAGTTGTCCCTGCCACCAGAGCTGGGCTTGGCCGACACAGGCAACCCTCCAAAATTGATCTGGGGTCAGAGCAGAGCACAGTGGAGAAGGTATGAGTAAAGTACAGGGTTGGTCAGGATACATTTAAAAAATTTAATACATTATTGATTACCAGCTTAAAGCCCATTTTTACAAGCTATCACTGCTAGCCTATTACACTGAAGAAGGAACACGTTCCGAAACATGTCTGTATTATAGGCTGCCATTAAATAATTTTTTTTTAAATCTGAGAGTGCTGGTCCGGCCTTCGCCTTTTTCTTCATAATGTTTGGGATTTCAGCACCCAGTGTTAGATACTGAGAGCGCGGTCTAACTTGACTTTGATACATAGCTACTTTGGTAGCTTAGAGACCTGCAGCTCCAGAGTTTACAGTTCACCCTGTCCCTAGTGGATATACATCAGCTTTCGTAGCTACAACGATGGTGTCACGAGTCACATTCTTGCCTGAAGCAGAGAGAGACTCGTATCCTACTCCATGGCGTGACCCTTACTAACTATTGGCAGGACGCCATCATCCAGAGGGGCCTGCTTATCGGCAAGACACCGAGCGGCATAAGAGATGCTGGAGACGAGGAAACGAACGGGACTGTCTACACATTTGGTGCCCCCTGCACTCCCGCAGGCCTATTTGGCAGCCCAGAGACCGACCTAAGAAGGAGATGTCTCCACTGTGCTCCCTCCGTAGAAGATGTTTCCAGACGGCCCTCTTCCACCACGGAGGAGTATGCAAGAAAAGTTCATCGGTCCCGGAGATTTACACCATTACTGACATTGCAAGTGTACATTTGAGTGATTAGCTCCACTTTGTCCTCTCTTAAGGGTGTACCGTATCTCTCTATTTCTCCTAATGCATTCTTATTGTTTAAGGGACTTGTTAATCTACAATGCCCTCTAGAGGGGGAGACAGGTTACTATATTCATTTGATTAATGACATCGTACCAAAGGGAATGAATGAAAAAAGTTGTGATCCTGTTTCCTACAAGTGACTTTTATAACTTTTATTATCATGAGTATATTATCATTACTATTATTTTACAAATCGCTGCTGTCGGGACAAAACCTCATAACTCCAAAAACCCAACTTTTCAGCAGATGAAAAAAACTAACACAGATTTGAGGGTGAATAGAGTTAGGAGGTTTAGACAGATGATCGGTTTAATGCTTTCCCATTGTTTAAACTTTGTAAAACCCACACACACATGGAGGATGATCTACGGAGTTGATTTATATAATACAAAAAAAATTAGTGATTAGTGAAAATTAGAGTTATGAGGTTTTGTCCCGACAGCAGCGAAATGGTGAAAGGTTTCCTTTCTGTTGTTGTTTTTATTTGCTCATAGAATTTGGTGTTTGCTATAGGCTTATTTTAGTTTCTGGTATAATTTGTTTTCAACATGCTACATTATCAAGTCCTTACTCTGGAGGTCAAAGTTGACTGGAATTACCAAGCTCACCTCTATGATATCACTTCCTGCCCTCATGGTATATAGCTCCCATTTTTACAAGCTATCACTGCTAGCCTATTACACTGAAGAAGGAACACGTTCCGAAACATGTCTGTATTATAGGCTGCCATTAAATAAAAACAATTTAAATCTGAGAGTGCTGGTCCAGCCTTCGCCTTTTTCTTCAGCTTAAAGCTCCAACATGGATTTTTTTTGGTTATGGTGTGTGTGTGTGTGTGTGTGTGCGTGCGTGCGTCTGTCTGTCTGTCTGTCTGTCTGTCTGTCTGTCTGTCTGTCTGTCTGTCTGTCTGTCTGTCTGTCTGTCTGTCTGTCTGTCTGTCTGTCTGTCTGTCTGTCTGTCTGTCTGTCTGTCTGTCTGTCTGTCTGTCTGTCTGTCTGTCCATTAAGTTCAAGTTCTTTAATAGTTGTCATACAGAAGTACAGAATACTTTCATACAAAAGTCATTAGTCATTACTGTGACAACTGGGATTTCTTATCCAATTTGTCTCTAACTTAGTGGATAGGTTGATAGGACAAGACAAGGCCATGCACCATCAAACTGTTATAGGTTACATTTAGACATTGCAGTATATAGTATAGAGATAAAGTGCAAAGGACCGAGATGGTGACTGCCGAGATGTAGGACTGAAGGAGACAAGGTGGGACTGAAGGAGACAAGGTGGGACTAAAGGAGACAAGGTGGGACTAGGTGGGACTAAAGGAGACAAGGTGGGACTGAAGGAGACAAGGTGGGACTAAAGGAGACAAGGTGGGACTGAAGGAGACAAGGTGGGACTGAACGAGACTGAAGGAGACAAGGTGGGACTGAAGGAGACTGAAGGAGACAAGGTGGGACTAAAGGAGACAAGGTGGGACTGAAGGAGACAAGGTGGGACTGAAGTAGACAAGCTAAAGGAGACAAGGTGGGACTCAAGGCGACAATGTGGAACTAAAGGAGACAAGGTGGGACTGAAGGAGACAAGGTGGGACTGAAGGAGACAAGGTGGGACTGAAGGAGACAAGGTGGGACTGAAGGAGACAAGGTGGGACTAAAGGAGACAAGGTGGGACTAAAGGAGACAAGGTGGGACTGAAGGAGACAAGGGGGGACTGAAGGAGACTAGGGGGGACTGAAGGAGACAAGGGGGGACTGAAGGAGACAAGGTGGGACTAAAGGAGACAAGATGGGACTGAAGGAGACAAGGTGGGACTGAAGGAGACAAGGTGACCCTGAAGGAGACAAGGTGGGACTGAAGGAGACAAGGTAAGACTGAAGGAGACAAGGTAAGACTGAAGGAGACAAGTAATAAATATAAGTAATTTCTTCTTCCACTGTCCTGTAGCATCCTCCTCACTGCTCCCTGACACTGTCTCCATCAGCAGACATATGGCTTCGGCGATGTGGGTGGCATCTGCTTTGTCAACTGACTGGATCCCAGCAAAGCACACTTCCACCTTCCCTGCTCTTGCACATCTCACATACACCAGCTCCTCCTCCATCACAGCACTGTCTGTCGAGCCATCACTCATGACTGAGAGGAACTTTGTGCTGGCAATAGTTTGTTTAAGTTTATTCCTTTCAGCCTCAGCAATGTAGAACATAAATTCCTTGGCTCTGTTTATGTTTCGGTATGTATTGCCAACATGCAAGCCTTTCTGCTCATCTACCCTGAAGAAAAAACAGTATGACTTAGCTATGTATTTTTCATATAACGTTAACACTGAGTGCGTTTACATGCACACTATACGCCGATCATAACCCAACAATAGAGAGAGAGAGAGAGAGAGAGAGAGAGAGAGAGAGAGAGAGAGAGAGAGAGAGAGAGAGAGAGAGAGAGAGAGAGAGAGAGAGAGAGAGAGAGAGAGAGAGAGAGAGAGAGAGAGAGCAGCTGTCCATGGTGCTGAATATTTGCAACAGGGCTTTGTTAGTCTGGAGCACCCGCTTTCTTTTACATTTACATTTACATTTAGTCATTTAGCTGACGCTTTTATCCAAAGCGACTTACAAGTTATGTACGACAAGCCATCACGAAGGGCACAACTCTATCAGCTGAGTAACAATGTTCATCTTTTATTCTACTTTGTTCGTGTTTTCGGACTCTGTCTCATTATCTTTTCTATTTTTTGTTTGCTGGTGGTTTGGTTCACCGGGTCTTTTCACACCCACAATATACTGCCACATTGTAATGTTACGTTAGCTAACTGTCTGTATTGTAACCAGTTGAGCTATTAATGTTAACAGCGTTCGTTCAGCTGTCAGCTGCCAGACACACAACACGGAAGCAACACGACGCGCGCGATAGGGGCCGGGCGAAGTGGATGGGCCAATGAATGAGCACACTGTGCGCACCCAGTCCTGTGGGACTTGTAGTATTATATAGTATGAGCTGGATTGACTTCATTATTCCAGATGCCTTTTGTAGACTACAATGTTTTTTTTTCATAGAAAAAAAAACCACCCGCCCGATTGGCGGGTAGAATGACGCATCTACCCGCCAATGACGAATTCTACCCGCATTGGGCAGGTGGGCAGGTGTCAACGTCAAGCCCTGGGTAAGACTGAAGGAGTCAAGGTAAGACTGAAGGAGACAAGGTGAGACTGAAGGAGACAAGGTGGGACTGAAGGAGACTAGGTAAGACTGAAGGAGACAAGGGGGGACTAAAGGAGACAAGGTGGGACTGAAGGAGACAAGGTGGGACTAAAGGAGACAAGGTGAGACTGAAGGAGACAAGGTGGGACTAAAGGAGACAAGGTGGGACTGAAGGAGACAAGGTGGGACTAAAGGAGACAAGGTGAGACTGAAGGAGACAAGGTGGGACTGAAGGAGACAAGGTGGGACTGAAGGAGACAAGGTAAGACTGAAGGAGACAAGGTGGGACTGAAGGAGACAAGGTAAGACTGAAGGAGACAAGGTAAGACTGAAGGAGACAAGGTAAGACTGAAGGAGACAAGGTAAGACTGAAGGAGGCAAGGTGAGACTGAAGGAGACAAGGTGGGACTGAAGGAGACAAGGTGGGACTGAAGGAGACAAGGTAAGACTGAAGGAGACAAGGTAAGACTGAAGGAGACAAGGTGAGACTGAAGGAGACAAGGTGGGACTGAAGGAGACAAGGTGGGACTAAAGGAGACAAGGTGGGACTGAACGAGACAAGGTGGGACTGAAGGAGACAAGGTGGGACTGAAGGAGACAAGGTAAGACTGAAGGAGACTGAAGGAGACAAGGTGGGACTGAAGGAGACTGAAGGAGACAAGGTGGGACTGGTTGATGCAAGGCCTCCTCAGACTATACAATAATATGAGTCGCATGATGCTCTGAAGGAGGCATTTGCCCCAAAACGGGGGGGGGGGGGGGGGGGCGGGGGCACCCAGCCGGGAGGCTATAGCACCTGCTGTCCATTCACCGTGAATATAATGAGCCTCATTCCACTTGGTATTCTCCTACTTACTGTATCCGAGGGCAACTTCAGTCATTGTCAGTGTTCACATAACATATAACACGACATAACAAATCAATGATGCAGTATCACTGTATGTTTCTTTTTATTTAATTTTTTTTTATATATATATATATATATATTTTTTTTAAACATAACATAAAATTAGACACACGAGCATTAACAGTAAACATCCAACGTAAATCACAGAACTATACATTCCATTTGAATCAATATAAATGTAGTTTACGAGATATATACCCAATACTTGCAATCCAATCCAATACATACATATGCTCCTGCTCGCTCTTCCCCCCAGGACCCCCTCTTGGATAATCCATCCATTTTCATTCGTTTCTAACCAGGAATTACAATTCATATGCTAGCCTTTATTCTCTCCACCACTTCTAACCAGATTGCAATGCTGGTTTCACTGACACCTAAAATTCTTGCTGTAGATATCTCTAGATAAATCACATCGAGATAGATAAGAACCCATACCTTCCGGCACATTTTATCCGGTTGAATCCATCGTGATGCTATCAGCTTTTTAGCTGCTGTGAGACCGGACAAAACTAGTCTCTTTAGCTGTATAGGGGCTGCAAACTGAAAAACACCATTCAACAGCAATACAGAGGGATGTACAGGTATGTTCAGAAATAAAAATTCTGATAATTGCAGGGTCACTTCTTCCCAGAATATGCAGGTGGGCAATCCCAATACATATGCATAAATGTACCCTCATCACCATTTGTACATAAGGAACATAGATAATCTTGTGTAAGCCCCATTCTGTTCAATCTTATAGGAGTCAGGTATGTCCTATGAATATAATTAAGATTAATTTGTTGATGATCCGGGTTGCGTGACGCAATTCGAACGTTTGCCCAGACTTCTTGCCAATCAAAATCTACTTCCAGGTCTGGTATATCCCTCCTCCAGACTGAGTCTAGGGGAAGGATTCCATACGAAGACGTTAGTAAGTGATGATACAGATACAGCCATAAATAGTCATGGAACAACTGTTTGCCGGCCGTTTTGATGCCGTTTTGCGTGGTTAATGTTAACAATGACCAGCGGGGGCGCTCTCATACAGCTGGTGACAACGTGCCGAGGTGCCTGTTCATTCAAGAAGCTCCGCCCTCAACAAAGGGAGAGAGAGGCTGAGAGAGAATGAGAGCGAATGGCCAAAATGCACTGTGTTCTGACCACATGTTTTGGCTCAAATACATAGTATTATATTGTATGCCTCGTTTTATAAAATATCCTTTGAGCGCAAGCGATTGATAACTGTCAACGTTGAAATGGCACACGCTCTTATTTATTTTTTAAGCGGGCCGCTTTTATTATGAAATTCGTATTATGAAACAGGAAACACCTCGACCATTGTCTTCAACTTAGCTCACTACGATTCAACCTATTGCGTGGCACCACAGAGAGACGTTGTAGTATCGGCGTCTGTGATTTGCCTAAACGTTCGGCTGAGTCTGCAGCAGCCGTAGTGGGCTGAGTTAGACAGATAATATCATTAGAATATTATTCTTTTGGTAACGTTTTATTTCTGACTACAGTACAGTATGTATTACTATCTATTACTACCTACTATGGGCCAGCCATGTATAGGTGTAACAGAGTTATAATAGTTCAATGGTTGTGATGGCGGAGTTACAGTAGCGATGCGTCAGGTTCCTTACTGTATATTTGCATATCGTTTTATTTACTACTACCTACTATGCTGCTATGTCTATACTACTATCTACTACTACTTTGTATCACAAACAGTACTGTATTTGCAAAACTGATATGTCATAAATGTATAGATGTAGCAGTACTGTCTACCTGTATGTCATGTATGTCATTATGAATTGAAAATGGGGGACCCTGATGTAAACAAGACGAAAGTAAAAATAAAACGTTCAAACTTCCAACTTGTGTATTGTTTTCATAAAAGCCGACTAAGATTGTACTCTTGTATTTTGCACTGTACAGTATGTCACAGGTGAGCTTGCTAGCCATTTGATTGTTAACGTGATACTCTGCAGTGCAGGTGAATAAAGTAGAAGCACTTCTTATAGTGTACAATGGGGGAAATTTCATCTACATGTATTGATCATATTTATACAAACGTGCCAGGCCAATGCTCAAAGGCAGTCTCTGTTCCTGTAGGTTTCAGTGACCACAACATCATAGCAGTCTCCAGAATGACGAAGGTCCCAAAAGCCAAAGCAAAAATTATTGTCTCACGGTTATATAAGAGCTTTAATGTAGAAGGTTTTATTAATGAAATGTCGGGTATAAACTCTTCCTCCCCATGCATTTGAAATGTAAGAGACTGTGCCAACCTACCTGGGTTCCATCCTAGAGGCAAATCTTTCCTGTGACAAAATGGCATCCAATGTAATAAAAAAACTCAACCAACAAACTAGATTCTTGTACCGGATCTCCTCTCTGGTAAACAAGAATACCCTGAAGACTCTGGCAGGAGCACTCATTCAAGGGTACTACGACTATGCGTGCACCTCATGGTACCAAAGCACCTCAAAGGCGCTTAAAACAAAATTACAAACATCACAAAACAAACTGGTCAGACTACTACTTGACCTGAACCCCAGAACCCACCTCACCCCTGCCCACTTTGACAACCTAGGATGGCTTAGAGTAGACGACAGAGTACAGCAACTTGCAATGGGCCTGGTCTACAAGATACACTATACGACCGGGGTACCCATGTACATGTCAAAATACTTCCCAAAGGTCAGTGAATACCACAACCACTACACCAGAGGAAGCTCAACAAATCATGTAAAACCCAGATTCGGCTCAAACAAGGGACTAAACACGTTTCGCAATTATGCCACAACAATGTGGAACGCCCTACCCAAAGCTGTAAAGGAATGTGAATCACTACCCACATTCAAAACCGCTCTTAAAGAGCACCTACGGGAGGCTGCAATTCGAAACTGGCCACCGTAAATGCCTAAAACCCCCACCACCTCCTAATAGACAGTCTCCTCCCCACCACATGTATATATTCCCTCCCCGCCGTATGTATATTTCTCTCCCACCCACCCACCCCCTCCTAATGTACAGTCCCCTCCCCATCATATATACTCTGTCAGGATCTAGGGGTAACAGTACTGTATATTTGAATACCGTTTATGTCACAAATGTATCAGTACTAAATACCTATATGTCCCTATGCCATAAATGTCATGTATGTTGTGTATGTCATAAATGTCTATATGAATTGAAAATGGGGGGCCCTGATGGAAACAAGACAAACGTCTTTCTCAGGTCTGCATCCCCTTAACAATTGTATGTATTGAGCCGTACTGTATTGTACCCATTCTGCAATCTGTTAAATAAAGTTTTCATTCATTCATTCATTCATCTGATTAGCACTACACTCAGTAGTACTAAAGTTGATGGATCCAAAACCATGTCTCGCACAAGGTTTACAGAAGCATGTGCATCCAAACGATAAATACTAGGTGCTGGACAGAAGAGCACACTTCCTCACACTAGAACATGCTCCCATGTTATTACTTTGCTTGAGTTGTGTGACGTTCCAAATTGAAATTAATAATAAAACAAATGGCTGCAACCATGTCCATGTCCAGACCTCTTACTTACAAAATCAGGTGTAACAAATGTGTGCAAATGCAGTATCACATTAATAACTGTCCTTTATGACATAAGCATTTATCACTGTATTATACTACAACTCTATACATACATCTGAGTAGTAATTAGCACTATTACTCAGTAGTACTAATTTATATATTGTATATTTATATATACAACAGACGAGAGAGAGCTTGACATGCATCGATGTGGCAGAGGCTGGTGTTGTGCTTGTCGTCTTTCCTGTGACAAAATGGCATCCAAGGTAATACAAAAAGTCAACCAATGAACTAGATTCTTGTACCGGATCTCCTCTCTGGTAAACAAGAATACCCTGAAGACTCTGGCAGGAGCACTCACTCAAGGGTACTACGACTATGCTTGCACCTCATGGTACCAAAGCACCTCAAAGGCGCTAAAAACAAGATTACAAACATCACAAAACAAACTGGTCAAACTTCTACTTGACCTTACCCCTAGAACCCACCTCACCCCTGCCCACTTTGACAACCTAGGATGGCTTAGAGTAGACGACAGAGTACAGCATTTATATAGAGCTTTTATCCAAAGTGCTTTACAACTTAATGTACATTAAACTTGAAAACAAGTTTTCATTCAGTCTGTCTCGTCTCTCCCTCCATCCCAACAGGGGGGTAGTAGAGTGACTATACTGTGTATGTACTGTAGGTGTGACATGGAATGCGGCGAAACCCCCACACACAAAAACACCATTGAAATGCTAATTGTTGGGGCAGCAGAACTGGAACACACTGATGCTTTTTTGGCTATGTCTTTCTCATTCATTAAAATCCTTAAGCTACTATCTATCCATGGGGCTGATTTGACTGTGAACTTTTTTACCAGATTTGCAAATACAGTACTGTTTGTGATACGAAAAGAGTCCAGAAAAGAGAGTATATACATTTGACATAGAAACTGTACATTGGAGGAGGTTGGGGGGGGAGATTGGGTAGGAGGAGTGGGTGGGGGACACTGTACAACTGAACAAGCAAAACTGTACATTGGAATATTGACTCCCTCCCCGCAGAACTCCGCACCGCCCCAACTCTGGACTCATTTAAAAAACTGCTCAAAACCCACCTCTTCAACTTGGCCTTCAACCCCTAACTTTCTCACTTTATATGTATATGTTGTGTCTGTCCACTATGTTTGTTAATTTGTCATCTCCCCCCCCCCTCTATGTAAAGCGACCTTGGGTCCTCTGAAAGGCGCTATATAAAACAAAGTTATTATTATTATTATACTTGGTCATTTACTGTACATTGGGGGGGGGGTTGTGTTAGGACATTTACAGGGGCCAGTTTATAATTGCAGTCTCCCGTAGGTGTTTTTTGAGAGTGTTTTTGAAAGTGGGAAGTATTTTGACATGTACATGGGTACCTTGGTCGTGTAGTGTATCTTGTAGACCAGGCCCATTGCAAGTTGTGTCTACTCTAAGCCATCCTAGGTTGTCAAAGTGGGCAGGGGTGAGGTGGGTTCTAGGAGTAAGGTCAAGCAGTAGTCTGACCAGATTGTTTTGAGATGTTTGTAATTTTGTTTTTAGCGCCTTTGAGGTGCTTTGGTACCATGAGGTGCATGCATAGTCGTAGTACCCTTGAATGAGTGCTCCTCATTCTCCTCAGGGTATTCTTGTTTACCAGAGACGAGATCCGGTACAAGAATCTAGTTCGTTGGTTGACTTTTTTTATTACATTGGATGCCATTTTGTCACAGGAAAGATTTGCCTCTAGGATGGAACCCAGGTAGGTAATATCTTCTTTCCTTGTGACCATATTGTCACCCACTGTAACTGAGAAGCCGTCGGTCTTGCTGAGTTTGTTATTTGAACCGAAGAGAATGGACTCTGTTTTGCCCATGTGTAATGATAGTTTGTTATCAGCGAGCCATATGCAGATTTTGCCTAGTTCTGAGCTGAGGGTTTTTTCAACCTGTAACTTGTTCTTCTAAAGTGTGAGGGACCAACTCATCAAAAGATGTGCTAATAAACGATAAGTACTGTCCTCATGCCAATATGTGGGTGGTATTCCAACATGCCTATTTCACCTGGCACCCTAGAAACACCACTGTGCAATTTTTAATCAACACAGTTCTATTTAGCTATTAATGGATTTGATCAAGGCAGGAGTTTAGTCAGTTTCAGTCAAGGTCATTCGTACTTCTCATCACAGTTAGGACAGTCGAAACCCGATCAATCTTTCGCCGTCGACTAAAAACACACTTCAATCAATATCTGAAATAAATATTAAATAAAAAGCCGGTCCTTGCAAGGGTTCCGGTGGGTCCCTATAGCAAAATCAGGAATAGTTGACCTTCACCATAAGAATTACTATTCTGACACAGGTTCCCCTCAACTACAGTATAGACTGTTAATAGATGACGGGACCTAAGATGGGTTTACACACTGTACCAGGAGAACTGTAGACCAGGAGTTGTGTTACAACTTCAAGAGAAGTGATTCAAAACTAAAACTTTGTTTGTAATGACAGCTTCAAGGTTGCTTTCTGTATGATCACCCGCAGTATTCAGGTGTGATTTTGGCCCATCAGTATCCTTCTGACTCCCTGATCAGAAATGTTGCGAGGAGCACCAGTGCATGGCCGGTTGATGATGGAGTGATGTTGCTTCCACTTATGGATAATGCCCCCAATGGTGCTTACTGGAAGATTCTGAAGTTGTGAAATACGTCTTTAGCCAATTCTATTTTCATGATTTGCAACAATCTGTTTGTGAAGGTCTTGAGAGGCGAGCCCTTTGCTTTTACCCATCAGTTGATGTTTCTTGTGTGGCACCTTGGTAACAAACAAAAAAACATTTTATAGCCCATTAATATATTCTAACCCAGTTGACATTATTAGCACAGATAGGAGGTAGAGTTGCCTCCTAATTCGTTTTGGTTTTCAGCTAGTTCCTTGCCTTTCCTTGCTGTGGTGTACTGCTTTTTCTTAGTGTGTCCAATACTTTTTTCCAGTTTCATTCCACTTGATTACACATAACTTTATTTACATATGGACTTTAATGTTTAGATTTCTTGAGTTAATACAAACGTCTGGTGCAAATTACGCTTGAATACGCTAATTGGATATACATTTACTGAACAATACTTATTTCCCCCATTGTACACTATAAGAAGTGCTTCTACTTTATTTACCTGCACTGCAGAGTATCACGTTAACAATCAAATGGCTAGCAAGCTCACCTGTGACATACTGTACAGTGCAAAATACAAGAGTACAATCTTAGTCAACTTTTATGAAAACAATACACAAGTTGGAACAGTTTGAACGTTTTATTTTAACTTTCGTCAGGGTCCCCCATTTTCAATTCATAATGACATACATGACATACAGGTAGACAGTACTGCTACATCTATACATTTATGACATATCAGTTTTGCAAATACAGTACTGTTTGTGATACAAAGTAGTAGTAGATAGTAGTATAGACATAGCAGCATAGTAGGTAGTAGTAAATAAAACGATATGCAAATATACTGTAAGGAACCTGACGCGTCGCTACTGTAACTCCGCCATCACAACCATTGAACTATTATAACTCTGTTACACCTACACACGGCTGGCCCATAGTAGGTAGTAATAGATAGTAATACATACTGTACTGTAGTCAGAAATAAAACGTTACCAAAAGAATAATATTCTAATGATATTATCTGTTTAACTCGGCCCACTACGGCTGCTGCAGACTCAGCCGAACGTTTAGGCAAATCACAGACGCCGATACTACAGCGTCTCTCTGTGGTGCCACGCAATAGGTTGAATCGTAGTGAGCTAAGTTGAAGACAATGGTCGAGGTGTTTCCTGTTTCATAATACGAATTTCATAATATATTATAGCTTACTTGAATGAACAATCTCCCTCCCCACTTTACCAGCATATTTTAAATTCACAATAAAGTCTCTCTCAGTCTCGCGCCGTCCCAACGTTGACAGTGGCTCGTGTTATCGACACAAAGGCACAGTGATGAATGAGGAAGTCAATACTCAATAGACCGCCGCCGGTCGACTTTGCGCCTCCTGGCGGCATAAAACAGAACAGCAGCCTGGGTTCCTAATTAATTAAAACGACGTGATATAACCGTGCGCGCGTCGCGGCAAAGCGTCCATGAATACTAAAGGCTTCATCTGTATATCACTGTATGTTTCAAAACAATAATAATTAAAAAAAAAAAGTGTATAAACTGTATTTCAGATATAGGTAAACGTAACTATTTTCACAAGTGAGTAAACCAAGTTTAGGTGGGTTTACTCTCAACTGCGTTCCCTGGTTAACCTGAGTGATAGTACAGCCTAGCGGACGAGCCAGCAGCACAGCTTGATGCAGTGCAGTATAACCAGATGCAGTGCGGTGCTATGAGATACAGTGCAATGCAGTGCAGTTTAATACAGTTAATTACAGCACACTGCAGAATCCCCCACAGGACAAGGAAGGATAAATGGAGAGAGGGATGGGGGACAAGGGACGAGGGGGGGGGGGGGGGGGGGGGATGAGGGGGGGCGGGGTTTGATTAATTTGCTGTGATCATCAGCTTTTTTACAGACTGCTTCAGTGCAGGGGCTGTCCCACTTTAGAGGGGAAGACAACCTGCACACACGCTGTGTAGGTCCCGGTGAAATATATCGTTTTAAGTGTTTTAAGCTAATTTCAGCTCAGAATATATTCATGATCCCTAGAGCAGTGGTTCTCAACTGGTCTAGCCTCGGGACCCAACATTTTCCTTAGTCATTAAGTCGCAACCCAAAATTTTGAACCACTATGATTTATGTAAAAAAAAAAGATATTTGCAGTAATACGCAATCTTTCAAAACATGAAATAAACACAAAAAAGTGCAACAAAAGTGCAACTATTGCTAAAAACCCAATGAAATAAAAGAATAATAAATAATATATGCTTCTTAGCAGATTTCTTAGCTTAACATAACAGACCTACATTTGGGGGAACTAATGGGATAACTGAGTTTGCAACAAAAGTGCAACTAGGGCTAAAACCCAATGAAATAAAATAATAATAAATAATATGCTTCTTAGCAGATTTCTTAGCTTAACATAACAGACCTAAGTTTGGGGGAACTAATTGGATAACTGGGGTTGCAACAAAAGTGCAACTAGGGCTAAAAACCCAATGAAATTAAATAATAATAATAAATAATTATGCTTCTTAGCAGACTTCTTAGCTTAACATAACAGACCTAAGTTTGGGGGAACTAATGGGATAACTGGGATTGCAATAAAAGTGCAACTAGGGCTAAAAACCCAATGAAATAAAATAATAATAAATAATATGCTTCTTAGCAGATTTCTTAGCTTAACATAACAGACCTACGTTTGGGGGAACTAAGGGGATAACTGGGGTTGCAACAAAAGTGCAACTAAGGGCTAAAAACACAATGAAATAAAATAATAATAATAATAATAAATAATATATCCTTCTTAGCAGAATTCTTAGCTTAACATGCAGGGGACTAATGGGATAACTGGGGATGATGTTTGCTCCTGACAAGAGTCTCAAAGTCTGGGGTGATTGTAGACAAAGCAACTCTGAGGTCATGCTCAATGTCCAATCTGTTCCTCCGCTTTGTCTTCAGCTGGACCAGAGCTGAGAAGCCACTTTCACAAAGATAGGTAGTGGAAAAAAAAAGTAAAAAAAAAAAAAAAAAAAAAAAAAAAAAATTACTTTTTTTTTTACACACACATCCGCGACCCACTCAAAATGGCCCCGCGACCCACTTTTGGGTCGCGACCCACCAGTTGAGAAACACTGCCCTAGAGTATACTTCATTGGACAGCAGATGGACATTAAATGACAATAACATAGTCTAACACTAAACCATCTATATATACAATAAATCAAGGTACAATTATTAGGGTCTCAGTGTATATGGGCTCACAAAAACATTTGGATTCCAGAGATAATTTTAAAGCATTGTAAGTGCATTACAATACATGGAAGAGTTTAAACAAACACATAAGCATCCAGACCACGACGTATCTATATACAAGCGCAGCCAGGCAGTAAACCTGTGGTTCTCAGGAGCACTGGAACTGTTGGTGTTGTTAATATGTCGTAAGTAAGAGCAGGATAATGTCCTTCAAGGTGATGATTTGGGGGAAATGCAGAGAAATAATTCATCACAACTACCTTGCTGACGTCGCTAGAAGCACCTACATGTACGCACACTAACAAATGTCCCTACTAAAATTGTCCATGAGCAAGACACTTAACCCCTAACTGCTCCCGATGAGCAGGTTGGCACCTTGCATGGTTGCCTCTGCCGTCGGTGTGTGAATGTGTGTGAATGTGAATGTAAGTTGTAAATCACTTTAAAAATAAAAGGGCTACGGAAATGCAGTCTGTGTACCACGAGTGACCACAACCTGCTACTGTACAGCCCACGCTGTCTGCAGTGCCGTGGGGAAAACAGAGTCCGTTCCGCGCTGCTATATTTTTCCCAATGGGTTTATTATTAGCACATACTGTATAGCAATGCTTCTATCTGCTCTGCCACAGGAATCTAATGCCTGCGTTTTATCTCGATAAGTTGCCTATTGTAGCCTACTTTTATTCAAGTTCAATAAAATAAAACTGACCTATCCATGTCATACTCTCTCTCTCTCTCTCTCTCTCTCTCTCTCTTCTCTCTCTCTCTCCTCTCTCTCTCTTCTCTCCTCTCTCTCTCTCTCTCTCTCTCTCTCTCTCTCTCTCTCTCTCTCTCTCTCTCTCTCTCTCTCTCTCTAGTCGTGCTCAGCATACATAGTACAATAGTATCCAGCAGTATTTGTCATCTGTACCCAGAATCAATACAGCCATCTGTCTTTCACAGAGTCACTGTATCGGATATCACTATATCCTGATGCCACTCATCTGTTAAATATAGGAATGGATGGATGGATGGATGGGTGGGTGGGTGGATAGATGGATGGATGGATGGATGGATGGATGGATGGATGGATGGATGGATGGATGGATGGATGGATGGATGGATGGATGGATGGATGGATGGATGGATGGATGGATGGATGGATGGATGGATGGATGGATGGATGGATGGATGGATGGATGGATGGATGGATGGATGGATGGATGGATGGATGGATGGATGGATGGATGGATGGACGGACACGTGGAGGGATGGTGTTGTCTCCTGTGGTAGGATAGATACAGTATTTCCATCTGATGGATACTGTGACAAGAATGCATGAATAAACAAATAAAGGAGTACATCAATGAATGTGCAAATAAATGAACACATTTCTAAGCCTTCTATTAAGCCATAATAAGTGTTGTTTCCCCCTTAGGCAGTAAAGCCGCAACTTCCCAGTAATTACACTAAGGGAGATGGGTTTAGGAGAGCACAGAGCTCTGTGCCGACGGCCTATATATATATATATTAGTGCTGTCAATCGATTAAAATATTTAATGGCGATTAATCGCATGATTGTCCATAGTTAACTCGCGATTAATCACAAATTAATCGCATTTTTTTTTTTTTTTATCTACCTTAAACGGATCTTTTTCAAGTTCCAAGTTTTAATACTCTTATCAACATGAAAGTCAACAAATGCTTGCTTTATGCAGCCATTTAACACAAAAGGATGACCCTCATGCATTGCAAATTTGCATCAAATTCAAAACAGAGTGATGCACAAAATAACTTAAAAGAAAATAATAATTTAAAACAATGAATAAAGTGTGCATGAAATCATAGGGGAAAGAAAACGTTAGGAACTTGTTACGTTCACCCACACAAGGGCTGAGTAATCACACACCCCCCCTCTCTCTCTCACACACACTCTCCCAGCTCTCTTTCTCTCTTGCCCCTTCCTCATCTCTCTCACCCCCCTCTCTCTCTATATATATCTCACACACACACACTTCAGAAACAAACATAGTATCAATGAGAGCATCAATAATACACCTGAGTGAAGTCTAGTAAAAATAAATAAAAAATAAAGTAAAAATTAAAAAAAATTAAAAAAAAAGTTCTTAAAAGTTAATCGTGAGTTAAAAAAATAGTGGTGTTAATAGAATCGGGCGATAACGCTAACTTTGACAGCCTTAATATATATATAATGGATATTGATAGGTGCCCTGGAAAGCCTGAGCCATATAACCACAGAGTCCCTGCAGAGAGAAAGCTACAGTGAGACTAATATCCATAGACACACAAGCAACAAAGCTTACATTGATAATGTATTCTAAGACGAAACAAATCCATTATTTGCATGATCAGTTAAGTCACTGTTTGCATGTCTGCAATGTTTGCGACATCCTATTAAAGTTTGTTTTCTATTAAGATTTTGAGACATGTATACTCATAATGGGCTATACGAAAAATATGAAAAATAAACTTGACCTATATAATGATGTGTGTTTATTTACTGTATATAGCACTCTTGTAAAACACGTTTTAAAAGGTACATTGCCATAAAACAGATTGAAGATTCAAAACATATGATATGGACACATGGTATAAATTCCAGACCTCTGTCATCTTTCCTCATTGAAGCAGTGATCACTGTGCATCAAGTCACACACAAGCAAAGACAAAAACACAGCTATTCAGCGGGAATTAATACACTCTGAGGAAAGGATTAAGCCATATTGATATAATGGACAATCTAAGCAAAGATATACTGTAGATATACTGTCTTGATAGTCACACATTATGTTCGATGAGTTTGATAAACAAACAATATTACTCAAACCTGCTGATCTGGGCCCTATTCCCCGTACCTGGTTCGACTAAGTCGATCAAGTGTCCCATTATCCAGATTCAATTAACGGGATGTTTGAATACAGGCTTTCCCTGTTCCTCGAACGCTGATTCAGTCTTGTTCATTCGAACCAGACTTGATACTCAGGATAATTGCGCGCGGCCGCCTGACCTGAAAAGACAGCAGGTGTCGATCGCAGAAATCCTGGTTTTCTAACGGCATTGATTGATTGATTTAAAACTTTATTAACAGATTGCAGAATGGGTACAATACAGTACGGCTCAATAGCCTCGCCGACAAATTAAATGCATAATCTATAGGCTAATTTTAAATCCATCATTACCCCAATCAATCAGATTGTATTTCTTTAAATGTGCCTGCTGGCAGTAGGCTTAATGGAATGAATAATCGAATGAGATCTTGCTAGTGAAAATAATTAGTTAAACTCTTTCAGAATAAGTAGTATAAGTAATAAGTAAGTATAATGTGCTTAGGTATCATGTAGCCTACTATATGAATACATGGTTCCCAAAGTTTTCAAGGCGCGACTCCTCAGAGAGGGAGTTGGAGGCTATACAGTTTCACTATTAACACTTTGATTGCCCAACCTGAGTTTTCTCGGGTTTACCCCCCGCGGGTTGAATGCCCACTCACGAGAATTCTCGTATTTTCTGTTTTATTTTTTTTATTAGCAATCTGAAATCATATTTCATCAACCAAGTCTACCGTTGGAAATCCAACCACTCCAGGCGCTCAGATGTGAAAAAAGCACCCCCTATCGTCTCCCAGATGGTAATTCACCCTTTTGGATTGAACTCAATGAAAATGAATGAGAAAAAAAATCCCTGACTCCACATTTTACTTCTCACTCACGGCGTCGATCAGCTCCACTAGTGAGCCTCAGAGCAGCGGAGATTATGTGTTTTTACAGTATACACGGTGAATCAATAAAAAGATAGATTTTTTCGAATGGCGATCAGGAATTGGAATAATCCATTTGGATACCATCTGATCTCAGGTAAGGAATCTATGTTACCAGTATTAGGATAATCAGACTAGTTTTCACAGAGATATAAGCTTTTATGTGATTATGTGATATTGCTGTTTCACTGTGCGAGCGGTCAGGAAATAGGAGAATCGATTTTCAACTCGCGGCACAAGCGTGCATGCGCACACATATACTATCGATAATCTAGCGTTTATTTGAAAACGATTCATAAATAGGCCGAACAATGACAACGTTCTAGAATATTCCAGTAAAAGGCGATTATCATGGAATGTGTTATTTTTTTTCGTGAAAACTATTGATTTTCAAAATGCTAGAAAACGGAAATGAAGTGATAAAAAAACAATCTGCTACGACAATGTTGACTGGAAAATGAGTCTTTGATAAGCAACGGGCAGATTAGACACATAATTTAAAACATAGATTAGGCGATATTAACGTTAACATTGAAGTGGCCCTGGGCATTCAAGGAGGTAAAAAGGAATTAACCTTGGGCAATCAAAGTGTTAATCAGGTTTTAATCTGTTTCAGGCATAATCCATACATGCATTGAATTGATTAACCTTTGGTTTATACCAGTCATGTTCATCACCCTCTTGTTCATCATCAGATAACAGTGCTTGAACAGATACATGCATTTTCTCAAATTCATTCTACAAAACGTCAAAGGCTTGCAATTGCTCATTAATTTTATCAAGTCACGTCATCAAATCCGTAAAACAGCGCATCTCATCAGACATTTTAAACCCAGTTACAATATCACAATAACGTGTGAGTTACAGTGATGCAATTCAACAATCCACAGATTCAGATTCATCGTAATTCATAATCCACAATCCACGCATAAAGACAGTTCAATTTATGCTTGAATGAAACACAATTCGGGCGCTCCGCCGCAGATACATCCACAGCGAAGAATATGAAACTAATCAGAGCCAAACTCCCGATAGGTTTCATTCATTAAAAATATCCCAGCAGGATTCACATTTGCAATGCTCCGCGTTATTAAAATAACTACATAGTGTGTGTCGCGATAGCGAGCGCCATATCCGTATAACTATGACGTGCATTATTTAGGACAAAGTAAATTCATAGGCTGAATATGATTTATATTATTTTACATTTCAAAAGCCCCCTCTAGAAAAAAAAAAAGCACAAAAACATAATTCAGAATGGTATAATGGGATCTACACTGTGATAATTATTTCAGGAAGCGAGCTGGCATTTCTTTGCGAGGGTGTGGCCATGCAGTTCTGTTTCGTTATGGCTTGCTCAGCACCTGTCTGCATATATCTCGCTTCAGCGTATATACACTGAATAAAAAATTCCATCATGTACCTTTACATGCCAGCATTCATCTGACCACACCCCCATCTGCTTACCTACATAAGCAGGGGTGGGGCCACACACTCATCTCCTTCTCAAATTTCATCCACATGATAGTGCCTGTATACCAATCACTTGGCGAGGAAGAAAGCTGGAGAAAGGAAAACAGAAGAACAAGGAGATACGTTGACATCATATCTTTATTTTCTCTCTCACTATTTTCGAGAAAATACGGCGATATTGTCTTCGTTACTGGAGTGTCTGGATCATTCCGACCTTCACAGGCTTTCGTATTAGGAGCTCACGCCGCTGACATGCTTCCCAGCTACAGTCCTCCTTGCTGCGGCTGGATGGGGTTGCCCTCCGGCAACACAGCTGGACTGTAGGAAGCACCGACTGTTGTGAGAAGCGGTGGTTTCCAGGTTGGGTACGTACTGTTTTGCTTGCGAGCTCTGGTTGTTGTTGATGCTGTGGGGGTTAGCTAACAATTTACGACACGCCGACTCCAGGCTAGGGTCCTCTGCTCGGCTTAAACGGCGGTCGGAGGATCTTGGTCTGACGCCCATGATGGTTAATCTAGTGGGCCGCGACTAGGTCCTGGTGATCCCAGGATTCTCGAGCGGATGCTTCTCTGTCCCGTGCAGGCCCCATCTTTCATATACAAATGAAAGTATACCCTAACGAGGAAATGTGGGCATAGGATCTTCTTTATCGGGAGTTCCATGCTCAAAGCCGGCTGCAGCCCGAATGGGAACTGTGCTGGCCCCGCTGATGTCTGGATCACCGTTTGTAGGAGCCATTCTTGAGTTATTTAATCTTTAAGTTTGTACCATGCAATTATATGAATTATGAAAATGCTTTATGGATTACGAAATATGAAAACGAAAACTGATAATTTGATTGACAAGTCATGATATTATTTACACTGATTATCTTATTGTAACTATTCTTATGATTTGAAACTATGTGCACTTTCCCTTTTAAAGAGACCTACCTGAGCTATCCACATGTGTAGTTTACCTTGATAAGGGGTGGTGGCTTGCGTGGGAGAGGTGGACCGGGAAAGCAAACAGTTTTTGTACCGCACGCACAGACGCACTGCACGCAACGCACGCATGTATTAGATATACGAGTTTTGTTTGTTTTGCTTATTAGAAATAAATGATTGATTCATTGTGACAGCCAAACGGATGGATCAGAATCTTTATTATGTGCACGTAGACTAAAGCTATCCCCGGAGTGGAAGTGGCAAATACGAAAGACAAAATTGTTTGTAAATAGCCACTATATTAAGTACAAAAACTCATGCTGATATTAAAGTCTTTTGCCTGAAAGAAGAGGACTTCAACAAGGACACGTTCGCTTCACCCAGGACCCAGGGAGAAAGAGGATCCCCAACAACAACATTCTACAAGATACTGCATGGTCGTGAGTAATGTTGCATTGCGCACACATGGGAATCCCGCGGGGATATTATGAACTTGAATGACTTAATCTTGGATCCGACGTCATTGTGGAAGGCCTACCAGGGAGGTGGCTTTGATTCAATTATTCTCCGCTGTGGATACATTTGTTTGACCATAACGCACGGACTGCGTTTCATTGTGTTTCACAAGCATAATAATAAACACCGAAGCGTCTTTACGCATGGACTGTGGATGACATTTGCGGGAATTCTGAAGTGTTAAACTGTTGACATTGCATCACTGACGCTGTCACACATTATTGTGATATTTCGACTATAATTAAAATAATGTCTGAAACGGAAATGGCCCAAGAGGCTGAGAGAGAGCTGGTGAAATTGATTGGCTCTCGCAGGGCGAAGCTGGGTGTGTTGACTAGGCGCAAGAATGAGTTGGATGCGCTGTTCGACGGACTTGATGACGTAGACGTGGAAAAGGTGAATGAACATTTGCAAGCCTTTGATGTTTTAATGAATGAATTTGAGAAGATGCACCAATCTGTCCAAGCACTGTTGTATGAAGATGAGAAAGAGGGTGATGAATACGACTGGTATAAACCAAAGGTTCAACAATTCAATTCATTTATGAATGATGTTCGAAACAGAATAAAACCTGGTTATAAAGAACAGGATCAAGTTCGACCTGAGGACAGCATCAGCAGCACATCTAAAAAGACCACTAAATCAACAACCTCAACTCTGCGTATAACACTAGAAACGGAGAGAGCTGCTCTCATTGCAAGATCAGCAGTCATGGAGGAAAAGTGGAAATTAGAGGAAGAAGAGGACAAACTGCAAAAGATGACAAAGGATCTGCATGCAAAAAAGGAACAACTTGAAATGCAGATGGCATTTGCTGAATCTGATGCTAAACTGAAAGTCCTTGATAAATACGACAAAATAAAGGAATCCCAGGCTGAGGTCAAATCATGTGAATCCCAGACAAGGACTCCTACAGATGGCATGAATGAGTATCTTGACCAAATGCAAGCCAGGCAAGATCAACCCCCAATGACAATGGACATTATTGATCCGGGAAGCTCACCCCCCCGCCTGACGATGACAGACAACAGTCCCCCCAGCTAGGAGCTAGGTCAAGGATGCCACCTGACCACTCCATGGAAACGGAATACAGTCAACCCCTGTCACAGGCAGGTCCATATCTGTCGAGGCCATCACATGTTGACCATTTCCCAGTTGGTCCACTAGGGGGAGGCATTCAGCCAGGTGCAGCAACTTACCTGTCCAGGCCATCACACATTACCAATGTCCCAGTTGGTCCACTAGGGGGATGTATTCAGCCAGGTGCAGCAACTTACCTGTCCAGGCCATCACACATTACCAATATCCCAGTTGGTCCACTAGGGGGAGGTATTCAACCAGGTGCACCATCAGGGCATGGTCCCCAAAGTCACCAGAACACATTAGCTACTGTCATGCACAGGCAGAGTCAAATGACAGAACTTCTTGTGCACCAACAAAGGCTGTCATTGCTACCAGCCAGGGAAATCACAACATTTGGAGGAGACCCAATGGAATATCAGTCGTTCATAAGTGCTTTTGAACATGGTATCGAGTCCAACACGGACATCAGTAAGGACAGATTATATTATCTGGAGCAATATACCACTGGCCAACCAAGAGAGCTGGTACGCAGCTGCCAGCACATGGATCCTGCAAGAGGATATGCTGAAGCAAGGCGACTGCTGGAACTGCACTTCGGTGATAAAATAAAAATCACAAGCGCCTATATCCAGAAGGCACTGGATTGGGCTGCTATCAAACCTGAGGATGGGGCAGCACTACAGGCCTTTTCACTATTTCTCTGTGTGTGCTGCAATGCTATGCAGGCCCTAGAGTACATGCATGAACTGGACAATCCATCCAACATGAGAACGGTAATTTCTAAGTTACCCTACAGGCTCAGAGATTCATGGAGATCTGTAGCATGCAGCTATTATGAACGAACCCTGCAAAGAGCAAGATTCACAAACCTGGTTGACTTTTTGGAACGGCAAGTGAGTTATTCTAGACCCAGTATTTTGGAATATTCAAGAGTCTACTCCAAAGGTACAAGGTCTTAAAACAAGGCTGGGTAACCCCCAGCATCAATCCAAGTCATCAGGAAGCAAAGGCAGGAGCAGTTTTGCTACATCAGTGACACCAGTGGAAATGGAGAAGCAAAGGTTGGATGGCAAAGTCAGTTCAAACGCATTTTGTAAGCCATGCTTATTTTGTACTGGAGAACACGCCATGGAGTGTTGTAAGAAAATGATTCTGAAGCCTCATAAGGAGAAGATCGAATTTCTCAGGACAAAGGGAATCTGCTTTGCATGTCTAAACAGAGGACACATGAGCAAGTTGTGTAGGAATCGCCTGACTTGTCGCTCTTGTCAGCTCAAACACCCAACTCTCCTGCACATAAATAGAACAGACAACCCCAGGAAGGAAGAGAGCACCACCACAGCTACAGCTAAAGGTGAGGAAGTTTCCAGCGCCCTGGTCTCACTGCAGGCTTGCGGGCTTACTGGGGCCGGAGGAAAGGAATGTGCTCTAGCCATTCTGCCTATCCAGGTTAAGATGGCTAAAGGAAGCAAAGTTATCAGAACATATGCGTTCCTGGATCATGGAAGCTCTGCTACCTTCTGTACCGAGAGCCTGATGAAGAAGCTGGACGCCAGAGGCCAGAAAACAGAGATACTGCTCAGGACAATGGGCCAGGAACGGCCTGTGAGCAGCTACAGATTGGATGGGCTGGAAGTGAGTGATTTGGAAAGCAATAACTTCTTTGCTCTCCCTGAAGTTTACACACAGCTCGCTATACCAGTCTCACAAGAAAACATACCAACACAAGAGGGTCTAAAAGAATGGCCTTATCTGAAAGACGTACCTCTGACTACTATTGAGGAGGAAGTTGGACTGTTGATTGGGATTAATGCTGTCAAAGCCATGGAGCCATGGGAAATAATTAACAGCAAAGGAAACGGGCCCTATGCAGTGAGAACCTGTCTCGGATGGGTGGTTAATGGTCCCCTGAGCGGCAGCCTGCCCATTGACAAGCACTCGACCACGTACAACATCAAACCGAGTCACCATAGCAAACCTGGAAGAACTTCTCATCAAACAGTACAATCAAGACTTCCCAGAGCGAGGCTACGATGAGAAGGCCGAGCCGTCTGTAGAGGACAAGAAATTCCTGGACATTGCAGCTAAGTCCATCACATTGAAGGATGGTCACTACCAACTACGATTGCCATTTCGCAAAGAGGACGTGAATCTGCCAAATAATAGAAGGATGGCAGAGCAGCGAGCCACGGACCTCATTAAGACATTCAGGAGGGATGAGGCATACTTTGCTGATTATAAAGGGCCCATGAGTGACATCTTGGATAAGGGGCACGCCGAGTGGGTGCCAGAAGGACGGCTGCACAGAGAAGATGGAAAGGTGTGGTACATACCTCACCACGGTGTGTACCACAAGAAGAAAGCGGAAATGCGAAAAAGACTTACGAAGTGGATCAGTAACAGCCGTGCTGTTCTGTCTGCCATTCCAGACGAAGATAAAGCCAAGGAAGTGAAGGAGCTCGATCTCGACAGAGCAGAACTACCGGTGGAACGAGCTCTCGGAATCCAGTGGCATGTGGAAACCGACACCTTCTCCTTCAAGACTGCTACAAAGCAACAACCCTTAACCAGGAGGGGTATTCTGTCTGTGACAAATTCTGTTTACGACCCCATGGGATTCCTCGCCCCACTGGTTCTCCCAGCGAAGAGGATCATGCAAGATCTTTGCAAAATTAATTGTGGATGGGATGACAAGATCCCAGAGGCCCACGCTCGGTCATGGCAGAGATGGTTGGAGGATCTAGGCAAGCTGTCAAACCTCCACATCAGCCGTTGCCTTAAACCCAGTAATTTTGGGTGGAAGAGGAAGAGGTGGAAGAGGTGGAAGAGACAATGCCTGACAGCAGAGGGCATGTACGCAAGGTAAAGGTCAAGACCAAGTACAATATCCTAGAAAGGCCCATCAGCAAACTATGCTTGCTGAAAGAAGCAGATTGACTGACATTGACTAGCCCCTACTGACTTCTTCACGCGCTTGTTTGTTTTTTCCTTTTCGAGGGCAATGCCCGAACCTTTGTTACACTGATGGATTATACCTTTTTTATGGATTATACCTTTTTTATGGATTATACCTTTTTTGTGGATTATACCTTTTTTGTGGATTATACGCTTTTTCGTGGAACATACCCCCTTTTTGGAATATTTCTATTCCTACATGAACTATATAAAGACATGTTCAGGCTCCTGTTAACATATTTGCATAGAATAATTGTCCCTTTTTAGGATAATGGACAATTAGAGGCCGGTATGTAGGAGCCATTCTTGAGTTATTTAATCTTTGAGTTTGTACCATGCAATTATATGAATTATGAAAATGCTTTATGGATTACGAAATATGAAAACGAAAACTGATAATTTGATTGACAAGTCATGATATTATTTACACTGATTATCTTATTGTAACTATTCTTATGATTTGAAACTATGTGCACTTTCCCTTTTAAAGAGACCTACCTGAGCTATCCACCTGTGTAGTTTACCTTGATAAGGGGTGGTGGCTTGCGTGGGAGAGGTGGACCGGGAAAGCAAACAGTTTTTGTACCGCACGCACAGACGCACTGCACGCAACGCACGCATGTATTAGATATACGAGTTTTGTTTGTTTTGCTTATTAGAAATAAATGATTGATTCATTGTGACAGCCAAACGGATGGATCAGAATCTTTATTATGTGCGTGTAGACTAAAGCTATCCCCGGAGTGGAAGTGGCAAATACGAAAGACAAAATTGTTTGTAAATAGCCACTATACCGTTGAAAACTGTGTTCTGACGTTCTTTTTCCTCTTAGGGGAGGGACTTGGACAAGCGGCCTGTCTGAAGTGTGGCTTGTTATGTCATTGTATACAGTTCAGGTGATAGCTGCTTAGCTTGCGTGCTAGTTGTGGACTACTGTGTTAGCCAGTCAGCTGTTAGCTGCGGCACTAGCCCGCTGTGTACCAGGCTAGTAACGTTACTCTCGTCGTCAACACAGGGATGCTGTGTTCAACTGCGGTGCCCCGTTAGCCGGATTGCAGTTCGCTTGGCCTGCGTTCAGGGTAGGAAGGTCCCGACCGGACCTTAAACACTTCTTCTTTCCTTCCCTTCTAAATGTTTTGTAATAACGATGTTTTCCAAAACGGGTGTTGCTGCAATACATTGAGGATACGATGCGTGTTGTGTGTGAATTGTCTTGTCACTGGTATAGCTTCTTCTCCATAGAAATCGGGTTGTTGTTTTACATGTGTAAAAATGATCTGGTTAGTTATGTTGAGAACATGTGTGTTCATGTTCCGTGAACTCACAACTAAGGGGGTTAATTAACCTATAAAGCTATGCTTAGTGACATATGAGTGAAGAATGAATTCTTTTCTCCGCCTGTAATGACAATGAACAGTGTGTTCACATATTAACAGGGTTACCTGTTCAATTTGGCCGTATCAAGGGTAAGGTAGGAGGGGTGATCCCCCCGGTTTCCCTGGGGCTTCCCCACCCTCCTCTCAGACATGTTGTTTACAATATATTGTGTCACTGTGTTTGTGGGGATACGATGTAACCCTTAGCTTAATTGCTGGGGTTGTGCTAACCGCTTGAGAAACTATATTTTCCTAAAGAAAAGATTGTTTGGTCGCTTATCGTGTGTGCTTAGCAAGGCCTGTGGCCGATACATAATCGAGGATTCTGTATTTTCTCGTTATGAAAAACAGCGTTCCTCTGTAGCAAGAGTGTACTTTGCCATTTTTTGTTGTGATAAAGGGTTGTGTGTGTCTTGTGATCTACAACTGGGTTAGGTTGGCCACAGAAGCACATGTGTAAGTCTGGTAGAGCCATATGAAATCCGCGATCACGGAATCGCGGACGGAATCGCGGAATTGAGCAATAAAAATGGAATTACCTGTTAAACGTGGAATATTGCAGAATTTGCCATAATTTGGACTGTAATTCCGTTTTCGGGATAACGGTGGAACGTTTGGTGCAAAGCAAACATGACCGGGACGCTAAAGCGTGTTACACCGCGCGCGTCACTTCCACACTGCTTCACAACAACACAGCAATGTCCAAGGCAAGCGTGTAGCTGCTCCGGTATTAACAGCATCCAAAAAGCTACGAAATACCACACTAAACCCTAAATTCAGAGCAGAGCAGTATCCGAATGATTTTTATGCCTCCGGCGATAAGTTGTTTTGTAAATATTGTCAACATACTGTGATTGGACCCGCAAAAATACGTGCGATGATCATTTGGTCTCGAAAGGGCATGTCAAAAACAAGGGGAAACACCGTGCTTCCCAAAACACTATAGATGGAAATGATAGCTTCTAGAAGTTCTAGCTAAATCTGGTGCACCCATCCATTTGTTTAATGCAAACGATTGTCATTATACACTGCCCTTTATAATCTAAATAAACTTAAATAGCTATGAAACGTTACAGTACATAGGACTATAGATGGAAATGATAGCTTCTTGCTAAATCTGGTGCACTCATCCATTTGTTTAATGCAAACGATTGTCATTATACACTGCCCTTTATAATCTAAATAAACTTAAATAGCTATGAAACGTTACAGTACATAGGACTATAGATGGAAATTATAGCTTCTTGCTAAATCTGGTGCACTCATCCATTTGTTTAATGCAAACGATTGTCATTATACACTGCCCTTTACAATCTAAATAAACTTAAATAGCTATGAAACGTTACAGTACATAGGACTATAGATGGAAATGATAGCTTCTTGCTAAATCTAGTGCACCCATCCATTTGTTTAATGCAAACGATTGTCATTATACACCGTCCTTTATAATCGAAATAAACTAAACTAAAGGTGCCTAAATTATGCATTACTATATTTCATCACAATATAATAGATATAGCTAGGTTACTGACGTTGTCATTGTGATAATGTCAGTAGTAGCTAGCTGTATCTATTGTTTACACTTGAAATATGTATTTTTATTTTGTCACAATATTAATTGAAAAATATTGTGTAAAATTGAACTGTGTTTCTGAGTTGCAGCACTTAAAAACATTAAAAAAGACTGTTATATCTTATTGAATTGTGGACATTTATTCATTCCCACTTATTAGACACAATTTCTGATGGTAAAATGAGCGTAAAAAGCAAAATACAGAATTCTGCAATATTAAAACGGAAAAAACGGAATTTGGGAAAAAATAAAATGGAATTTGGAAAATAATAAAACGGATTTCATATGGCTCTAAAGTCTGGTACCGGGGCTCTTAAAGGGGCCCTCTCTATTCTGTGTTTTCTTTAGTAAAAATCAGATAGCAGGTTAGCACATGAGCTATGTGAAGCTGTTAGACACTTCATGTAGCTGACTATGACTGTGTCATGCTCTTTTTTGTCATTACATTGTATCATGGGTGTGGGGTCGTAAAGGGGTGAACTGGTAATCCTTTCCTCCCCTTTTCTGATTGGTCAGGGGTTAAAACCTCCTGTCCTTCAAGGTTCCTGTCACGTTGCTGTTCGGCACGTTACAGGGTAAGAGGGGGGGAGGGAGTTTCCTGGTCCCACGCCCTGGAAGATTGGGCGTGTGCACCGCAGGAATTCCCCCGCCATAGAGTAAGTCACTGTGCGCGTCTCTGTTGGTAAGACTTCCGTGAGTTGTTCAGGTCCATGTTATTGATCTGTTTCAGGGAGTTGTCAGAGCTCCTCCTCACGAAGCTCCTCCTCGGGCCTTCTGTGAGTTAGGACTCTCCTTCCCTGTGAGGGAGCCTCCTCAGAGTTCAGAGCCTCCTCCTCAGATTGTCAAGGTGAGTAGAACTTCAAAAAGGAGTTCTGCTCTATTGTGTGTGTATTCGATTCAATTCGATTATTGAGTGTGTATTGGTTCAGTGCCTCCTCCTCGGAGAACCCTAACCCAAATATTACATAGCTCAATGTTGCAATATATTCTTTTCAATCTATACAGCTCGCGTGGGAAGTCTCTCTGGGGATTTCCGTCTCCTCCCTATGGCGAGGGTGGTGGGATGTAAAAATGTAAATAATTTTTACCCTCAGCTGCGTCACGTGCGATTCATGTCAGTCTGTGTTTCTTTCTTTTTTGAATAAAAAGAGGAAGGTACATGAAGCACGACGGCTCCGTGTCGTTCTCCCAGGCGACTTGGAGGAACAATGTTTGGTGTCTTGCTAGACTATGCATTGATGTGTTTGGGTCTTGACGCATACATAGTGCTGGATCGGTGTGCTTCTGTTAAAGAATCACGCAGGGGCTAAGTGCGCCTTGGTTGCTTGTTAAAACGGCGTTTTTATAGGGCAACTGGGATGGAGTTTTGTCTCTTCCGAGCGCCAGTTTACTAGGTTGTCTCGATGAATTCTCGTTCATATCTGGGAGATGTTAACGGAATAGATCTGAACATAGGTAGAGGGGTCTCACGCCCTTGGGGTGGGCCACTGAG
Source organism: Notolepis coatsorum (assembly GCF_963971535.1). Taxonomy (NCBI): domain Eukaryota; kingdom Metazoa; phylum Chordata; class Actinopteri; order Aulopiformes; family Paralepididae; genus Notolepis; species Notolepis coatsorum. The sequence goes on from NC_140177.1 coordinate 101,948,531, forward strand.
CACGGTCCAAATGGGACCGTCTGGGTGGCGCCCTCTTTTCATGTTTTAGATCGACACGCATACCTACCCCCTCTCCTGGAGTGGGCATGTCGGCGTGGTTAGGCCACGGGACTGGTCTGGTCATGCTGGTCCAGGTCAGTTAACCCGTTGTCCGCCGGGGATGCAGATCTGCTGTTCTGGTACCCTGAGGGACTTGTGCTTTTTTCGCGGGGAAAAATGCCAGGTCGGTCCGGGTGTCACAGGGTTAGGCGTTATGGAGACCCTTTGTTGGGTCCATGTTGTACTCTGCACTATCGTAATGGCTTACGGCCATACCAACCTGTACACGCCCGATCTCGTCCGATCTCGGAAGCTAAGCAGGTTTGGTCCTGGTTAGTACTTGGTTGGGAGACCGCCTGGGAATACCAAGTGCAGTGTGCTTAGGGCTGGTTCTCCATTATTTTTGCTCCTCTCTCACGCGTGGCGAAGAGGGGGCTGTTGGGGTGGTCTTGGACCTCCTCTGGTAACCCTGTGCTTCCCGTGCCGCCGGGTCCGGTCTGAAGTAAAGTTTCGTTGATACCGTAGGCCTGGGATAACTCTTTTTTGAAAACTGAAACACTTGTACTGCGGTATAGCCAGTGTATACCCGCAGGTGTGTTTTGGAGTTTTTTCTTGAGGGGTTATAGGAACAACCACCGTCTGTACAGAGAGGGTGGTTGATGCCCTGGTGTGTTGGAGCAGAGTCAACTCCCGGGTTACCCGGTTGAGTGTGCCCCTGCACGTTCATGACGTCTGCCAATCATGTCAGCCTTCTCTGCCTCGACCCCTCTGGGTGGTTTTTTTTTAATGGAGGCTTCGTCATGGTGATCAACAACGCCAGCAAACGCCCCTTCCGCCGGGGGGGCTGTTTTCAGCTGACTCCTTTGGCGCCTGTCTCGTCCGCAGTGCTCCAGGCTCAGGTTACAGCCTGTTGCCTGGTTTCCCCGGTGCACTGCCTGCTTCCGTTGGTTAACCTTGAGTGCTTACGGCCATGCTGACTGCCTGTTCTGCAGGGTCAGTGTGCCAGGCGGTGTGCTATTGGGGGGAAAGGGCCCGCTCTTGGAGGGGCCTTATCCGAATACGCTGGCGATGTGGGGGGCGGTGTTTGCTCTTGACCCCGTGATTTTGGGGGCAGTAACGAGGTTGTTCCTTACGTTCGTTCCCGGGTGGCATGCGGGTTGTGCGTGTGTGTAGTCGTGGGGTCAAGCCACGGTCTGCTCACCCTGTGCGTTGAGTGCCTCTTCGCACGGTCGGATCCGTCGCCCTCCCGTGAACCTCCAATAGGGGGGGGTATCCTCCATTAGGGAGGGTCGGGGCGGGCTCGGTCCTCCCCGGTCTGATGGTTGTGGGGGGCCTCAGCGGGGTACATTTGTCGGGCTATGGCTCCGCTCAGCCCCTGTTATGCAGACAGGTGCTGAGCAAGCCATAACGAAACAGAACGAAGGGTTATGTATATAACCCAGTTCTGTGAGTTATGGTGCGCTCAGCACCTGGATGCCGCTGCAGCCCTTGATTTTTCATTGTGGTGAAATTTGTTGGGAAGGAGATGAGTGTGTGGCCCCAACCCTGCTTATGTAGGTAAGCGGATGGGGGTGTAGTCAGATGAATGCTGGCATGTAAAGGTACATGGTGGAATTTTTTATTCAGTGTAAATACGCTGAAGCGAGATATATGCAGACAGGTGCTGAGCGCACCATAACTCACAGAACTGGGTTATATACATAACCCTTCGTTTATCCAGCTAACTGAACTTAACCCTGCTCTGGAGCAGGTTCAAACTTTCTGATTTGTTACCATGGTGATTTAGACAATCCGACGTCGGGGAACGGAAAGTTCTGGCTTAAGTCAAGCTATGCTGAAAATTATCCGGCTAACTCAGTTAGCCAGGTACGAGGAACAGGGCTCAGGAGAATGAATTATCTGGACCATAACAGTAAATACACGTACAGCCTTCCAAATAACAGATCCTGGTTCAGATTTCATTTAAGATAAGATGTCTGTATGCACCCGGGTTTCACTCTCTCAAACATCTGCGTAGCCTGTATGTGAATAAACAGAATATTCTGTATCATAATATTATTACACAGGCCGTGAAAACCACAATGGAATGTGATGAGGTCCACGCTTCAGCATTCCTCTTCACACAAGTGTACCGTCATATCCAAGGTATCGCATTCGGGTTTCTCAAAATCGTGATGAGAGTTTATCTGTGATTATTACAATGAATTAGGGCTGACCCCTATTAGTCGATTAGTCGACTAATCGACCGAAAGGAGCCGTAGTCGACTGCCAACCTCTTAGTCGAATACAAAAAAAATAAAAAATACCAAAAAAATATAGTAATTTAAAAAAAAAATCATTCTTTCCAAAAGAAAAGAGGCATAGAAGCATGGCTAACGGTAATGGCACGCATACCAGAGGCTAACTGCCTAAGAAAACAGGCACAGAAAGAGGATTTCACCCATCTAATGAACACACAAGATGTATCCATCAGTGGACCAATTGCATGCCTTTGCAGAGGACAAGAAGCCTTCCGTTGACTCCTTCAGACATTAAGCACCCCCCACATCCCAAATGGAATGATACAAAAATGTAAGTAAAAAAAAATAATACTTTTTTTCAACAAAAAGAAATTTCATAGCCGACTAATAGCCGACTATCGGCTAATTTCGGCCAATCATAGTCGACTATCCAAATCCTTAGTCGGGGACAGCCCTACAATGAATGATGTTTCTGTGAGTCATACTTGAATATCCTTAAATGATGTGTGTGCATCTACTGTACATGCAATGAGTGAGGGCAAATCAGCATGATAATGACCTTGGCTTCTCTGTGTGGGATGCAGCGATGAAAGCCCTAAGGGAAAATTCACTGTAAAAAAGAATGTACATTGTGCTATTCCAATCATCTTGGGACAGGCAAGTCAATATCTATAAACACAGACAAGTCTACTACATTAAATTAGTTTTATTTAAATGTAGGGGTTACAGGTTAGCAGCTCTGAATCAGAAATTACTGGGTACAGTCATAGTGTCTCATGGCCAGTACATACTGTACAGAGAGACTCAGAAGGAGCTTCTATCCCCAGGCCATCAGGATGCTCAATGACAATGACACTATGTAACACAACCCATCATCTACACTCACTGCACACACATCCACATGTACACACTCACTTTAAACAAACACTCACCTTACCACCCACTTTACTCACTTTAACCACTTTAACACACTTTATATTTATCTATTATTAAAGAGATTTGCACTACATTCATACCTCATTTGCACCTTACCCTAAGTTTTGTACCTCATTTCATTTCTGCATTGTACCTCACTGTTACTCATTTTACTCTGTATTGTATATTGTATATATGTATATTGACTGAACATTTCTTTCCTTACTTTTTATTTACTTCTTAATAACTTTTTTTAGTTACTTTTTTTTACTGTATGTAGCACACTCTCAGGGGCTCATACAGAAACAAGCATTTCATCATAAAGTATTCTGTATTTTATTATGACAAATAATAAACAAACTTGAAACTAGTGTCACTAGTTTGTCTCTTGATGACATCATCATCAATAGTATTTCCTTCCTGGTATTCAGCTTAAGGAGAGACTTTGTTCATATTCTCACAAATCACAACTGAGCTGAAGAGTAGTATTAAAGAAATAACACATGTGAATTCTATTTTAGGGTGGATTTTTGATTGAAAGTGTGTTCAGATGGAACACATTGAGACAAATAGAAGCGGCACAATCGTGTGAAGTCAACGGAAGGAGCGGAATGGAGCGAGATGGACACAACTTGGCTCTGGTGCCGAGAAACGACTGTGAGATGAACAAGAGATGAGCCTGGCATGATGAAGTAACCAATGGGCACCGTCCTCACAGTGAATAGGATATGCTGAGAACGCTCCGTTGCCTGTAAATATTGAACGGCTCACATTTAGGAATGTTTCTGTAAATGTGTTGAGACCAAAGCATGTGTTTCGGTCTTGCTAGTTTGTGTTTCAAGTCAAGCAGTCAGACTCACTGGAGCAAAGCGAGCCAGAGTGTATCTTTGTGCTGTATCTGAATCTATTACACACGGGGGGGGGAGGAGCCTAAAGGCTTCTGCATGCGTTTGCACAATCTATTCAATGCATTCCCCTTGTTAAGTATAGATTTCAAGGAAGAGGTGAGAGCAAGGAACAATTACATACAGTTCACTACTTCACATTGTTCCCCTCGTTACATTTGAACAAATCACCAAATGCATACCGAGGCTGTGGCTTATAAGGAAATAGGACATAATTCTATAGACCTTGTTGGACTATGCAGGCGGTAGTACTGTATATAGCATTGTGGACACAAGATAATAGCTGGTGTATCGTTACAATTGCACGTGTTGGATGTAGAGGGAACAAGGACACATCATAGATGTGAAGTGTTGCAGGCTTTAAGGTGGAGATGAGGTCCGTGTTGTTTTAGCTCTGGGTGCCCTTTGAGCACAGATTTGACAGCACAACACAAACACACATGCATACATGATGAAAGAGTAACATCGCACATCGACTGTGATATTGGCTGAATGGAAAAACACTCTCTCTTCCTCTCGCATCAACAAATAGGCAATAGCAAACTTAAATACTTAGCTAACCTATAAACACATCTCAGACTGTCAGTAAAATGTACTGGTTTTCTACTGATTGTAATGATAAAATGATCATCATCCCATTGAGCAGGTATTATTTTTGTGTAACAATAGTTACCTCAAAATCTAGGTCGAGGTGGTCAAACTCTCCATTGGTCCTGAACTGCTGCATGTGGTGGTCCAGGGTGAAGTTGACGTTTCTACGGTAACGTTCTATGACAACAGAATGCCAGTGATCATCGTCCAATAGGCTCCCGCTGGTCACTGAGGTGTGGCCCTGGATGGAACCGTATTGGTTGCTGCCTGGAGGGGAGACAGACAATCAGACGGTCAAAAAGATGCTGATGAAGTGGTTTTGCTTCATGTTTTAGGTGATAGTATTAATATTAATATGAAGTATTTATTTCACAAAAAGTCAATCATAATCAGCTTGATATATGTAAAAATATGAATTCATAAATTTCTGGTATAAAAACTACATTATAACTATATTATAAACTATATAAACTAGTTACTGTGTAACTATAATCTTATCCGGCTACTCTGGAAAATAAAGTTATAGATATTTTGCTATTCATCTCCATCTCTGAACTACAACCACAGACACAACTGTCCACTGCTACGTTAGAACCCCAAAAGCCCTAATAAAACTACATTATCCAGGTTGGTTCCTGCAGACCTCTAGGGAAATGTAGTATTTTTAAATTTTGTATCATGTTTTTTTCCTTATGCTGTCGGAACCAGAACCCCAAAATACTTTATAAAAACGACATTACCCAGATTGATGTTGAGCTGTAGTTGGGCCCTGTGGAACTCTAGGAAAATGTATTCATTTTACCATGTTTTTTTCCTTATGCTGTTGGAACCAAACCCCCAAAAGACCTTCCAAAACTACATTACCCAGGTTGATGCTGAGCTGTAGCCGGGCCCTGCGGAGCTCTAGGGAGATGTAGTCCCCCTGCTGTCCCTCTCCGTGCAGCAGCACCCCGTCTCCAGCCGTGGTCCTGAACTTCAAGGAGATCACATCTTTCAAGATCTTCATCTTCTTGCTCCTGAAGCGGTAGGAGATCACTCCATGGCCGTCAAAACTGATCACATCAGCCCCTAATGGGAGGGAAAGAGACATGGATTATCTGTCTCTCTCTGGGCACTGAGAGAAAGCTCAGTCAAATGAAGAGGTTTGTATAACTGTATCATTCTGTGTCACTCTCTCTCCCTCTTTTTCCCCTCTCTCCCTCTGCCCCCCCTCTCTCCCTCTTTCCCCCTCGCTCTCCCTCTTTACCCATCTATCACCCTCTCTCTCCCTCTTTCCCCATCTATCTCCCTTTTCCCCTCTCTCTCTTTCCCCGGACCCCATCTCTCTCCCTCTTGCCCTCTCTCTCTCCCTCTTTCCCTTTATCTCCCCTCTCTGCCCCCTCTCTCTCCCCCTCTCTCTCTCTCTCTCTCTCTCTCTCTCTCTCTCTCTCTCTCTCTCTCTCTCTCTCTCTCTCTCTCTCTCTCTCTCTCTCTCTCTCTCTCTCTCTCTCTCCCCCCCACTCTATCTGCCCCCCCTTTCCCCCTCTCTCTCTTTCTCCCCCCCTCTCATGTTGTCTCTACTCACAGTATGAGCATCCATAGACCTCCACTCTGAGTCCTATGCGTCCCTCCTCACTCCACTCCAGTGGTATAAAGCGAATGTGTCGGGCCAGGATGGCATGCTGTAGCTCGTGGCGCAACACGCTCTCACTGTTGGCGTTACCTGGAAATGCCTAAAATACAAGCAAATAACACACAAGTGTATAAACAGAACACCATATACTTATTCCTGCTCCGGTCAGACGCAAACCTTATATTTCCAAAATGGGCTTTTGTTTCATGAATGACCAAAACGCAACCCTACAGTCCAGTGGTGTAGCACTAGCTGAGGAGGTGGGTCTTTAGCCTGCGGGCAACTCAGATATCTGTCTATATTTCTATGGATATTTAAGAGTTTCCACTTTACAGACATTCCCAATTTATGCTAAACCCATGCAATTTTGGGGCAAAGCCATGCAGTTTCTTGCATTCAGTACAAGTGTGTTATTTTCGCCTATTTAAAAATTGTATAATGTGTATTTGCCTATTTTTGCATAGGCTACTGGGATCCCTAGATATATTGGGTATGACTGGAAACCTGAGACTCTTGTGGATCCATCTGTATTGATGTTAGTCCCCATTAGTGTTGTCAAAAATATCGAAGTATCGATACATATCGATACTGAATATTTAAAACGGCTTCGATACTCATTTCCCGAAATACCGATACTTTCTGCAGTATCGGTACCAGCTGGCGAGTGTTCTACAGCAAGTTGTTGACGCGCTGTTCAGAGCACGCTTGCCCCTCCGCCTGCTCCAGCCCTCCCCCTCACAGAGTCGTCTTCAGTTTGTATTTGTAAACAAACATTTTAGCTGCAGAAGATGGCAAATGCAGAGCCTCCGCAACGTGTGCTTGTGGATAAAGAAAACAGCAGAAGTGCTGTTTGGAGGTACTTCGGGTTTGAAGTAAACAACGAAGGACAAGCTAAAGCTGCCCAATGCTATTTGCAAGCGGTGTTAGAGCAGTGCCAGCGCGGATCTCCATAAAGAAATGAAAGAGGTTCGTGACAGCTGCTCTTTCAACATCACTGTGACTGAAGCATTAAACCATTAACTCTAGTTTAATACATGATACGTTGTCTACTGATGGCGCATAATATCAACAGCTGATTCGTTGTAACGTTAAAGCTACCAGCTAACGTTAGCTACTGCTAGCAGTTAGCTCCGTTAGCTTAGCTGCCCATTTATAATTACTGCATGGAAACGGAGTAACGTTAACGTTTAAACGTTATGTCGAGGTCATACAATACTACAGTCGACATAAGGTTAACGTTACCCCGTTTCCATCAAGTGTTTAAATAGCAGCAATCTTGTTGAAAATGTAACGTTACTAAAAATGCTCCGAGCATATTCTCTCTCTCTCTCTCTCTCTCTCTCTCTCTCTCTCTCTCTCTCTCTCTCTCTCT
>NC_140177.1:101958704-102018704 GCF_963971535.1 Notolepis coatsorum
CGTTGCTTCCGGCTTGGCCGGCCGTCGTACTAACACAATTGGCAGTGTTAGAGGGTGGGAAAGCCGGTGGGTGGGTCCTGGTCGTTGTAAACAGCGACTCCTACAGTTCGGTCGGGGCGCCTGCTCAGCGGAAAGGGAAGGATCTAAGGGGGGTAGTGTGCTCCTCCAATGGTCTAAACTTGACCATGTGCCCCCACAGTTGAAAACATTGTACTAAAGTGCCCTATTGGCTGCCCTTCACGTGGGAAAACATAGCAAGAAATATAAACAAGTTGAGTTTTTGCAAGGGACCGATGGGCTAACATTTTGATGTTTCTCAATCTGCACTGTCCCTATTTTTTTTCAATGTATCCTTTAGGTTAGGTTAGATTAGAGTAAGTTAGTTTAACTGTATTTGAAAGTAAAAGACAAAATAAATTGTTGCCAATGATGAAACAATAACGTTTAAAATACTCATTCCAAATCCCATTGTTGAAAACATACTGTGGCGATCGGTGAAGAATGAGGCAGTTCGACTTTCTGCACTTTATTGACCGCCTGGACAATTATTCTCAACAGAAAGTTACCACTGGGTTATAATAAAAACAACAACAATCCGCTGGCTAACACTAACATTCACTTTGTATGGCAAGTTAACTACTACTGAATTCACACATTAGCTCCCCTAGGTAACTAGCTAGTTATCTTTCATTAACGTAGCACACCGGCTTAAACCAATATGTGCCTTTAATGGACATGCAGAGTTATTTTCAAATGAGAACACTTTTCAGTTACAGTCAGTAATCTAATGTTGGGTCTTAAAAATCATATTTTTTCATATAATATTCTTGAATCAAGTGTATCTTATAGCTTAACATATAGCATGAAAATAACCAACATATTGTGAGGTGTTTGTGAAATAAACATTTTAAATGTGTATGCAGGTTCCCTGTGTGTTTTTCATCATAGAGGCGTGGTTATACTTTTAATCTGGATTGTCCTAGACTACATGTTAATCTAATGTTAATCTCTAGACCGTTTTCACCTAAAGGTACATGCCTAAATAAATGGAAGATTGCTCCACTTCTGCAAGGTCAATTTGCATGTTCTTGGTATCTAGGAACATCTAGGGACCTGGGGGTATGTATTTCCAGTGTCAGAAATATTGTGTCTGTTACTAGGCTGAGTAAATTGTAATGAAGAAAAGGAGAATATAAATTATGATTTATGATTTTTGCATCTTTGATCAAAAATTGATACGGGTAGGAGAAAATGCTCACTGAGCTCATTCACCACCTTATTGAGATCATGTGTACAAAAGATCTAAGCAAATGAATAAAGGGAAGATGATTAAACAGAAGGATTTGTAGATACAGTAATTAATGATAATCGATTTACATTATAAATTCATATTTGACCTTGAACTTGACCTTGACCTTATTATGGCCAAATCATACATCTATGGATAGGTAAAATGCTCCTCTTTCCAATGGCAGGGTTGAATCTGGATGTAGTCATTTCCTTGAGTTTTTTACGATAATTAGCATTTTCAGATAAATCCGTATTTCCGATAAATCGTATAAAACATCGGTAAAAATGAAAATATACACTTTGACTAAAAGTGCAAAAAAAATATTTAAAAACAGTAACCTCTTAACATCCAAGGGCCCACATGTGGACGATTGTTTGCTGACCTCTAGTGGCTCGGGTGTGCATTTATTTTAATACAATATATAGGATTATTATTATTATTATTATATATATATATAGAATATATATTATATATATAGAATTAAAGCCCTATTTGTAGCCTGTCGATTGCCCTTTCAGGTGACAAAATCCGTTCAGCGGTTCTCGAGTTACATGCCGATATGTGAGGCGTGCCCCAAAGTATGCAAACGTACACATTACCACCCCCGACTCCCGGGGCTCTAGCTCCGTCAATCATTTGGCGATCTCGAAAATCTTTGCACAGGGTTGTAGCCAATGAGTGTGGCTTTCCAATGATACCCCATGATATGATAATTGGGGATCTAATACGGTCTCTATTGATCGATTTATGATAAAGGGGGACCTTAAGGCTTAACAGGTCAAGAATGAGGACTATTTCACCATACATGACGCATCATAGCTTTTTGCTCACTGATGGGGTCCCATGTTGTGCAGTAGGTGCCCTTTTTTTCTTTTCGCCCCTGCCCTTCAAACAGCCTGAGTCCGCCACTGTGGTTGAGTGTGCATGGTTAGTTTGACGTTAGATTTTTATATTACTTTTTAGCTTATTCCATGTCCTCATTCCAAATGACTGAAAATCTTACATAGAACCCTTTGAACTTTAAGTATCAAAAGCTAAATACACAAGTTGAATACGAAATTAGAATATTATATTATATATAATAATATATATGGTTTATATAATTATATGTATATATACTGTATATTATATATACCCAGATGCTTCCATCCTGCAGGTAGGGCCTCCAGTTCTTCCCCGTGTCACTGTACAACAACCTGTATTGACTCGTCCAATCAGAGCTGCTGTAGCGGCCCTGCGTCGCCACGGCAACCACCTGCCTCCTGGAACCCAGGTCTACCTGTAACCACTGGTAACGGTCCGCATCCACGGGAGACCAGCCCCCAGCACCTGGTACCAGTGAGAGGGAGAGAGGAGAGGAAGACGGATAGATGGAGAGATGGGGGTGGGGGTTAAGATCAGGAGGGAATAAAGAACAGAAAGAAGAAAAGAGAGGAAGAAAAGAGAGAGAGAGAAAGAACAGTGTTTCTTTGTCTAGAAATTAAAGTTTCTCAACCTGGGGCGTGAATGGGAAAGTGGGTCTCATTAAAGCAGGTCAGGTGGGGACCTATCAGAGAAGGGCCTGTGGCAGGACCCCCAGATGGTAAAGATAAAACACAGTCAAATACACACACACACACACACACACACACACACACACACACACACACACACACACACACACACACACACACACACACACACACACACACACACACACACACACACACACACACACACACACACACACACACACACACACTACACACACACACACACACACACACACACACACACACACACACACACACACACACACACACGCACACACACATGCACACATACACACACAGGATCAGTGTGTACCTCCTCTCCTGTTGAGCTTGGCGTAGCCGGCTCCATAGCCTCCTGATAACACTGATGAACTGCTGAAGGAGCTGTAACCCAGAGGAGTAGCCAGAGACTCATCACATTTACCTGGAGAGAGAGGGGAGAGAGGGGGAGAGAGAGGGGAGAGAGGGGGAGAGAGAGGGGGAGAGAGAGGGGAGAGAGAGGGGGGAGGGGGAGAGAGGGGAGATAGATGGGGAGAGAGGTGAGAGAGAGGGGAGAGAGGGGGGAGAGAGGTGTTGGATAATCGTGTTCTCAGCCAGTAATCAACTCGTCACCTGTGGTTCCATGAAGTTTCTGCGTTGTGTTGTTTATCTTACTTGGAAGTCGACCTTCCCCATACTGGCTTTGACACTGTTTCACCCCGGTAATGCATCTGACTCAGAAGAAAACGACACACTGGAAACGTGATACCTTTCCTTCAAACGTTATGTTTATTACATAAACATATCCTCAATATGGGAACAGTTCTGAAAGTCTTTGAAAAGTCTATTGAATTCCTTAATTCTACCGGTCTCTCCTGCTATCAGCTCTATGATGGTTGAGGCCTAGTGGTTAGCCAAAAGCCTTCCCTGTTAGCCGAAGCTAGCTACCTCGTGGCTCAGGAGGGTGGAGGGGCCCTCCACCACCCTCCAGCTATTGCAGTCTCTCTGTCAACGTCCCTACGTGTCGGCTTCATGTCCTAGTCTACTTTAAACCGGAAGAAACTCACAGCTATAACGTCTTTCCCCTAGCAACGGTGGCCATCTCCGTAGCCACGCCCTTTCTCTCGTTACTCAGTGACACAACGCCAGCTGCTAGCCCCTAGCTAATCCCCATAGCAACAGCTTCTCCCCTCCCTAGCCAACCAGCTATCTTTGTTGATGCGGCCGATGACCTCGGTGCTGTTATCGCTCTCACAGAGCCTGTGCCCAGACTCTGTCTGTCTTACCGTTTCCAAGTTCAACACACAATACAATGTTTAAACTAATATCTCTATAGATATGTACTTTACCTACATGTTATAACCCTTTAGACCTACAACGCCTGCTAATAATGCATTATATATCCTGTATATACACACAAATTTGTTTCCCCGTTTCAATGGGATAACACAAACACATAGGAAATGTATGTCGCAGCGTTTACAGTTTAACACAGTTAAACTGATATCTATAGGTTGTTATAACCAGAAATGAAAACAATTGATTTCATCAAGGGAGAGAGGGGGGATAGGGGAGAGAGAGGGGAGATAGGGGGAGAGAGAGGGGAGATAGGGGGAGAGAGAGGGGAGAGAGGGGGGGAGAGAGAGGGGAGAGAGGGAGAGAGAGGGGGGGAGAGGGGGAGAGAGGGGAGAGAGAGAGGGGGAGAGAGAGCGGAGAGGGGGAGAGAGAGCGGAGAGGGGGAGAGAGGGGGGGAGAGAGGGGGAGAGAGACAGAGAGAGGGGGAGAGAGGGGAGAGAGGGGGAGAGAGAGGGGAGAGAGAAGGGGAGATATAGGGGAGAGAGAGGGGAGAGATGGGAGAGAGAGGGGGAGAGGGAGACAGAGAGAGGGGGGAGAGAGGGGAGAGACAGATATAGAGGGGGGGAGAGAGGGGAGAGAGGGGAGAGAGGGGGAGAGAGAGAGACAGAGAGAGAGAGGGGAGAGGGGGAGAGAGACAGAGAGAGAGAGGGGACATAGAGAGGGGGAGCGAGACAGAGAGAGAGACAGAGAGAGGGGAGAGAGACAGAGAGTGGGGAGAGAGAGGGGGGAGAGACAGAGACAGAAGGTAAACAGGGATATAGAGAAAGAGAGAGTTTTACTTTCATCTGCTTAACCAGGCTTTCAGCTGGAGCCATGATGCTGACCTGGAGTCAGTTGGACCAGTCCAGCTAAAACGCAAATAGATATTTGGACCTGTTTTGTCATACACTATATTTATAATACAAACAAACAAACACACTCACTCACTCACTCACTCACTCACTCACTCACTCACTCACTCACTCACTCACACACACACACACACACACACACACACACACACACACACACACACACACACACACACACACACACACACACACACACACACACACACACACACACACACACACACACACACACACACACACACACACACACACACACACACACACACACACACACACACACACACACACACACACACACACACACACATTTACATCATATTGCATTTGGGAACGGCAGTTATGAGGGGCGAGAATGAGATGTTCAGAATTATGCATACTTTTGTTTTACAAAAATGATCTACTCAATTACAGTAACTAGAGTAAATCAAGTTAGTTACTTTCACCTGCGTAGTGGTAACCTTGTGGAAAATTTTAACTTGTTTAGGAAGAGGTATCACAAGCAGGTAAAGTGATGGCATTGGACCACACACATTGACAGTGTAGTGAAGAAGGCACGGCAGCGCCTCTACTTCCTTAGGCGCCTAAGGAAGTTCAAAGTGAGTCAGAAGATCCTTAAGAACTTCTACTTTAAGCAGCCCCACAGGGGTTTATTGTAAAATGCGGCTTGCATCTGGCCTACGCGGTGGGTCTTTTCGGGACACAAGCCTGAAAATGTTTCTTTTTACCTGGGAATCGATACCGGTACCCAACGGTACCTTTTTTTCTGTACTTTACTCTCCCTCTCTGAAGTCTAGAACTTCACAACACACAATCTAAAACCCCTTACCTCCCTCTCCCAAACCGATCTTGTATCTCAATGGGACTTCCTGGTTAAAAAAAAAAAAAAAAAAAAAATATATATATAGCGATTATTTTTTCTTTGCGATTTGCTAATTGCATCATTCCAAATCGCGATTTCGATTTGAAATCGATTAATCGTTCAGCCCTAGTGCACAATAGAGAGCATCCTGACTGGTAACATCACCTCCTGGTTTGGGAATAGCACCGCACACGACCGCAGCAGACTACAGAGAGTGGACCATTCAGCCGAACGCACAATTGGAGGTGGGCTTCCCACTCTCCAGGACATTTATAACAAGCGTTGCAGGGCCAAGGCTAAGAGAATAACCAAAGACTCTAGTCACCCAAACAACTGCCTCTTTGAACTGCTGTGGTTAGGCAAGCGCTACCGGAGTATCATGGCCAGTACAGAGAGACTCAGAAGGAGCTTCTATCCCCAGGCCATCAGGATGCTCAATGACTCTATGTAACAACCCATCATTTACACTCATTGCACACACATCCACATGCACACACTCACTTTTAAACAAACACTCACCTTAACACTCACTTTAGACACTTTAACACTACATTATATGTATCTATTATTAAAGATTGCACTACATTCATGCCTCATTAGCATTTGCACCTTACCTTAAAGTTGTGTACCTCATTTTCTGCATTGTACCTCACTGTTTACAAATTTTTACTCACTGTACTTACATTGTACCTAGGTTGTACTTTAGATTGTACATTGTATTGTATATTGTATATATGTATATTGTATTTTTCACTGTAAAGTACGTGTATTTTATTGTGACAATTAATAATTAATTAATTAATTAATTAATAAACAAACTTGAAACTTGATACTGTATACACAGGCCTTAGCTATTTTTCACTAGATTATACACACACACAGGCTTTAGCTATGTTTCACTAGATTATACACATTATACACAGGCTTTAGCTATGTTTCACTAGATTATTTAAGCATTACATCACGCGACAGAGTGTGTTATAGAAATTAGATCACACCTATGGGTGGTTGTTAGGCCCGAGGCGCAGCCGAAGGTCATTAGACCCCCATAGGCGTGATCTAATTTCTATAACACACTCTGTTGCGTGATGTAATGCTTTTATACAATGGCCGAATTCATCCAACCTTATTGCTATACACTGTGTCTAGAAGCAGCTGGGAGGTGCGGTGCTTCAAAGCATGCCATCTAACAGTGAAGTTACCGGTTGTTATTTGATTGATTGATTGATTGAAAATGTTATTAACAGATTGTAGATTGGGTACAATACAGTACAGCTCAATACACACAATTGTTAACACTTTCCCCGCCAATCACGTTGTACGACATGTTTCAAGTTCATGCAAATTCTGCCAATCCACGGCGTACGACGTTATTGTGATCATATTGAATATTTTCGCCATGGTATTCATATTTCACTCACGGAGCCTTGTCTGATGCAGTGGGACTCGGCACAACTCTGCAACGCTTCAATACTGCCCCCTGGTGGATGATCGGCGAGTTGCCAAACCGGAAATGGCCAGTTGGATATCGGTGTGTCTCCTAAATACGTCCGGCCACTCTCGCATATCGTCGCGGGACTCTAGCCACACACCGTGGATATGGCAGGCCTGTACACTGCGATGATATGATCGCAAATTGCCCCCTAATTTGGTCCGTGCGAGTTTAAAATAATATCTGGGGGCAAGCTTGCGAGTGGTGATTTCAACCCTTCATTCGCATTTCACTCCTAAATGAATCCATACAAATTGTAGTAAAACATTAGCCTACAACCAGGGCTGTACAGTGCAATATAATGTTGCGGTTGTAATTTCATTAGACAGACCAGCGCGGACCTTTAATAACATGCAATTTAATTGACACGAGCAATGAGCTAACGGTAGCTGCTAACCAAGGTTACCATTAGGATTATGCTAAGCTAACTAGCGATCTCTGCTAACCCTGGAAAACGGTCAAAGCGGACTCCACAAGACTAGTTCCATTCGTGAGGAAAGGGGGTGGGTTATATTGACAACGCTTGACAACAGAAGTTTAAACATAACTTCATATTTATTGGTTATTCATTTCTGTATATCATTGAATTTCCATCTCCGTGTGTCTCCATCTCTTCCTGTTTACATTCGAGTGTGACGTCATCACCTACGGCAGCTTAGACTTAGATCAAAACGCGAAGGGGGGGGCTGGCTCTCTTGTTCGTTCTCGCCCCCTCTCTCTCTCTCTCTCTCTCTCTCTCTCTCTCTCTCTCTCTCTCTCTCTCTCTCTCTCTCTCTCTCTCTCTCGCTCTCTCTCTACATTCAATGATTTAAAGTAGCCAAATGTTACACACAGTATAAATACTAACTGGATAGTTGATGATATAAACATTTAATTTCATTATCTGAAATATTCTAAAATCATTAAGTCTGTGTGATTATTATTTTCTCACAGTAGTGTGTGTGTATATATATATGTGTGTGTGTGTGTGTGTGTTTGGCTAAAGTGGATAGAAAACACAGTACTGTGTAAAAGGCACCCAAGAGTTTTTATATAAATTGTCTTAGATGTAAATAATTTTTTTTATTAGTGTGTCAGTAGACTACTCTTAGTACATTTTCATTAAATTATTTTTTAAAGCATCTTCATGGTTTAATAATGCAAACATATGTTGCAGGGACTTATTATAATCATCATATTGGCGTGACTGTATGCATCAAAGGGTTAAATCAAGCATTTTTGATGCATGTCAAAATATCGCGATATCATTTAGAGGCCATATCGCCCAGCCCTACTATAATGGTAAAATAGTTATTTAAAAATGTGCCCCTAAAAAATATTCTTTGCCCCTAAATTTCTCATTTAGGGGCAAGTGTGCCCCTAGTGAAAAAGCTTAGCGTACAGCCCTGTATGGGTCGCTGCTAGAGATGTTCCGATACCATTTTTCCCTTTTCGATCCGATTCCGATACCTAAGCTTTGGGTATCGGCCGATACCGATATTTATCCGATACCAGTGCATACAAAAAAATTTAAAATTATATAAATACTTTTTTTTCTTTTTTTTTTTTTTACAGATACTGTTTTTAGTAATAACTGGAAAGTAATGGTATTTATTCAACAACAGGTGATTGTATAGATTTGTATTAGTATCATTAATCAATGAGTATGGGCTGCAGCACTGCAGATATACCCTACTCCAATGATCCACACGGACATTAAACGGTGTTGCACTCGCTACTCCGTGGCTCTGCAGATATACCCTATTCAGTCTGTAAGCTAGTGGCAGATAGAACGTTCATGTTGTGATTTTTGATGCAAAATAAATATTCAACATTCTCTTTTGAAACTCCGCCTCAGACTCTTATCCTTTGGCACTTGCTGTACTTTGCTTGCAGGTCTGCAGCCATTATTGCTGGATTATAAATAGCACCAACTTTAGACACGGTAACGTTATCAAGCTAAGCTAACTGACCTAGCTCGTCTTCCCGCATTGACATTTGATAACGTTAGTAATAGTCAGCTAACGCTAGTCAGTAGCTACTTAACTTAAATACAATTCACCGTGGGTGCATTATTGTTGATAGACGGTCACGGACAGTGTTAGGTCCTGGAGAAAGGACAGGCGATCATCTGATTTGATGTAACGTTAAAGCGGATGTTGTTCCAACTAGCTATCTTTCCAGCTAATGCTATCATAACACCAGCAAAACACATCCCGTCCGAGCTCCCCGTCACACCGCACTGTCGGGGACAATGGAATTTAAGAAAGTGTATCTGCTGTTAAAATGACACAGCATCACACTTTAAAACATGTTCATTTTATAATCCTCACTCTCTGCAGGACTCGGCAGGAGATAAATTACATCATGGGATCGGAGGCTAGAATTTACGTGTACTCGCCGATACCGATACCAGCATTTTAGGCAGTATCGGCGGCATTTCCGATACTGGTATCGGTATCGGAACAACTCTAGTCGCTGCCATAACTCAATAATCGACATGATTTGGGCGTGTATTAGTATTATACAAACCGGAAATGGATCGACTCGATCCCCATCAAATAACTGGGATCTTTTTGCTCCAGTCTCATCGCCCAACGGTAAGAGGAGGCTGCCGTGACTTTCAGCGTGAGTGTTTATTATTATCCATGCAAACTGCTCTGATCTATATATCACCCATGTACAGTTGAAATTTTTAATATAGCGTGGATCGGCAACAAACGCCATTTGATCATGTATATATGCATTTATGCCTACCCAGATAGCAAAAGGTGTTAATTCAATGTTGATTTATGGTCAAAATGCTTGATTTTTGGTTAAGGTCGACGATTGATGGTGGATCACCCATTAACCGATGAAGCAATTGACCAATGTTGAAAACATGTCATTGAATCAATATTGTTTTGTGGTTGCATTTTAATGATTGAAATGCCAATATCTAATAAATGTTGAATCAACGTATGCTGTTCAACGTATGCTGTTTGTTGTCATTAAGTTGGACCGATCCGAATTCCCCCCCCAATTTAAACAGATATGGTACGTCCCAGCCACATATCCTAGCTTCCACTATCTAATGCAGCACTCTCTCATTGTGAACTGGCAACAGAACAGCAACGTCTGGATCCCCCGGATTTGATTCTACTGAGTGCTTTACAGTAAGTTTTGGCTATATTACTTTTATCTTAACTGTGTTCAGTGAAAAATAACGTTATTGTGAGTGTGACCGGTGTACTCTTGACGGCGTTGTGCATGTGCTTATGCTGCAGTTTGGTAGGTAAATATATATATACGTCAACTAAGATAAATATTCATGAATATTCGTTAGCGTGTACTTAATATAACTCTGGAGAGTGTGCAAGTGGAATCGTACGGTTGTTTAAGACCAGTTATTTATTATTTCGATGTAATTATTCTAGCGCCAAACGAACAGAAATTGCATGCTCCAATTGCGTGCGTTGGTACTGAATGACGTTGTGCGACTCAGCCAATCAAAAGCATGCTTATTGGGTGAACAGGAAGTAGTCAAGGAAGCACGCGCTAGCTGGCCTAGTAAACACGTGGATCCGTAAATGCAACGTTGCCTACCAGACAACGGGACCGCGTGTTTCTTTTTGTATTGCTCCTGGCTGTTCAAACTAATTTTACAGTTCTGCTAGCTACATGCAGTATTTAGCGAGCTGGGTTAGCCGGCTAGTTGGCTTTGAATCCCGGCTGCGGCTAGGTAGCCAGCTAGCTAAATGCCCCGCGACGGTGATGTCACCAAACAAAATGGCGGCGCCCCATGTTGATAAAGCGCTTCACATAACAAATAGTTTTTTCTTAGAAACTGCTTATTTTTATAACGTGATTTTTTTCTGTGGCTTATCTAAATACTAATTTGATGCTATGACTATGTTTATATCGCTATATGCTTCATCTCCCCTTTAAGCTTAGGCACTCTTTCTAAGTTGGTTAAGGTTAGAGTTTGTCTTAGAGCATGGCGATAGAACGCCAGGTAGTTTGCAGGCTGTTTGGCGTGCCACTGGTCCTGCTAATGTTGAATGAATGAATGAAAACTGTATTTAACAGATTGCAGAAGGGGTACAATACAGTATGGCTCAATACACACAATTGTTAAGGGGATGCAGACCAGAGAAAGACGTTTTTGTCTCATTTACATCAGGGTCCCCCATTTTCAATTCATAGTGACATTTATGACATACAACAATCAACAAAAGAGATGATTGTGGACTTCAGGAGGTCGGGGGTCAAGGACTACAGCCCCCTCAGCATCGACGGGGCACCGGTTGAGAGAGTGAACAGTTTCAAGTACCTCGGAGCCCACATATCCGAGGACTTGACATGGACCACACACATTGACAGTGTTGTGAAGAAGGCACGACAACGCCTCTACTTCCTCAGGCGCCTAAGGAAGTTCCAAGTCAGTCAGAAGATCCTTAGGAACTTCTACTCATGCACAATAGAGAGCATCCTGACTGGCAACATCACCTCCTGGTTTGGGAATAGCACTGCAAGACCGTAGCAGACTACAAAGAGTGACACGTTCAGCCGAACGCACAATTGGAGGGGGGCTTCCCACCCTCCAGAACATTTACAACAAGCGGTGCAAGGGGAAGGCTAAGAGAATTATTAAGGACTTGAGCCACCCGAACAACTGCCTCTTTGAACTGCTGCGGTCAGGCAAGCGATACCGGAGTCTTAAGGCGAGCACAGAAAGACTCAGAAGAAGCTTCTATCCCCAGGCCATCAGGCTGCTAAACGAACAATAAACACTATGCAACAACCATCAAATGCACACAGCACACACACCCACATGCACACACTCACTTAAACAAACAACACACTGCAGCACCCACTCTCCACACTTCAGATCACACAAACACACTTTGTATTTATTGATAAAGGATTTGCACTACAACTCGTACACCTACTGTAAATTGTACCTAAATTGCACCTCATCCTATTTCTGCCTTGCACTATATAGTATTGTATATTAGTACACTACACAGTATTGTATATTATATGGTAACTCAGTTACGTCTGCATCGAACATTGTACATATGTCTATACTGAACACTGTGACCTCATTTTTTTTTACTTCTAATTTACATGCTATACTATGTTATTTTATTTCATACTTATCTTGTCTTGCACAGTCTCTGGAGCGTAACAGTAAGAAGCATTTTGTATAAAAGTATTCTGTACTTCTGTATGACAACTATTAAAGAAACTTGAACTTGAAACACATGATGACATTTATGGCATAGGGAGGGACATACATGACATACAGATAGTATATAGTTAGACGTTTGGTTATATGCATGGTATTTTCTAATGAACAATATAACAATAATATAATAATGAACTCTCTTGATATTGATCAAAATGTAGAATTATGCAAGCGTTTCACCCTGCACATTGCAATGCAGCACATTAATCAGGACCCTCCCCCCTTTTTTCTTTCTTTTTCCAGAATCACGTACCAGTTTCAAGAAGCCGCACGTTGCAGCAATTGAAGCAAAGACCTGTTCTAGCCAAGTAAATACCACAATTTATCTACCATTACATTGACTATATAGTTAGACGTTTGGTTATATGCATGGTATTTTCTAATGAACAATATAACAATAATATAATAATGGACTCTCTTGATATTGATCAAAATGTAGAATTATGCAAGCGTTTCACCCTGCACATTGCAATGCAGCACATTAATCAGGACCCTCCCCCCTTTTTTCTTTCTTTTTCCAGAATCACGTACCAGTTTCAAGAAGCCGCACGTTGCAGCAATTGAAGCAAAGACCTGTTCTAGCCAAGTAAATAGCACAATTTATGTACCATTACATTGACTACAGCACCTCATCACTATGTCATCTTATTCTCGGGCTAAAAGACGTAGAGTCAACAAATTAGTGAGAGAGACAGAGCAGGCTATCCTCACTGATTATAAGTTAATTGTTGCTGCTAATTCAAGGACAAACCATCACTCTTTAGAGAACACAGATCCTGTCACAGCCTCTACTGAGTGCCTGCTAGATTTACCAAAGACAGACTTGCCACTAGATTTAACAACTAGATCAGACTTGCCACTAGATTTATCAACTTCAGACTTGCCACTAAACAGACCACTAACTATCAGTGATCAAAGTGAAAATATTGACTCACCAGGTGAGTCAAATGCACATTTTGAAAGTATAGCTGGGGATGACGAAATTGAACCTGAACATGTCTTTGACAGTGATGAGCATAATGAAGATTTCCTCATGACAAGTTTAAAATATTGGGCAACATCCTATTCAGTCTCTCTGGTTGCACTATCATCTTTGCTGTCCATTTTGAAGATGTTTCACCCCACCCTTCCTAAAGATGGAAGAACATTGCTAGGAACACAAAAACATGTGCCTACCACTAAGATTGAAGGGGGAGAATACTATCATTTTGGTTTAGTCAAAGGGGTGCTTTCACGGTTGGCATGTTTGATTTTACCGGCAACTCTGACAACTCTTAATTTACAGTTTAATATAGATGGTTTACCTTTATTCAAAAGTTCTAAACTTCAGTTTTGGCCCATACTTGGAAGTCTCAAATGTGACTACACAAAGTCCCCATTTGTTGTTGGCATTTTTTGTGGTCTAAGCAAGCCAAAGAGTGTTTTTGAGTACCTACCTGTGGAGCATTTTTCCCTATTGTTAGGTTTTAGTGAGTTTTTCCTTACCTTCGCGTGGGGTATGTCTGGGAGTGCTTGCATTCTTTCATTTATTTGCATTTATCTTACATTTTTTGGAACTTATGGTGTTCTTGTTCTGTTCTTGACTTATTGTTATGTTTTCTTCTTGACTTGTTTAAAGAAGACCTGTACGGCCCATGGGGACATTAACGTGTGTTGTCGGGCCTTATAAATAAATTTGATTTGATTTTATTTGATTTATGTGTAAAGGCACAACATATTCCAGTTAACGGTATATTTTTTTAATGATTCGTTACAGCAAAATCAATACTTCCATTTGTATAAATTGCGTTAAGATTCCTGCCTGGCAGAGGAGCGTGTCGCGGCTCATGGGCATGCGCGCGCTCGGCCAATCAGAGCAACGCGGAAGGGCATGTTGGCTGCCGAAAGTATTCACGTGGTTGGGTTAGGACATTTACAGGGGCCAGTTTCGAATTGCAGTCTCCCGTAGGTGCTCTTTGAGAGTGGTTTTAGTATTTTGACATGTACATGGTTACCTTAGTCGTGTAGTGTATCTTGTAGACCAGGCTCATTGCAAGTTGCTGTACTCTGTCGTCTACTCTAAGCCATCCTAGGTAGTCAAAGTGGGCAGGGGTGAGGTGGGTTCTAGGAGTAAAGTCAAGTAGTAGTCTGACCAGTTTGTTTTGTGATGTTTGTAATCTTGTTTTTAGCGCCTTTGAGGTGCTTTGGTACCATGAGGTGCAAGCATAGTCGTAGTACCCTTGAATGAGTGCTCCTGCCAGAGTCTTCATGGTATTCTTGTTTACCAGAGAGGAGATCCGGTACAAGAATCTAGTTTGTTGGTTGACTTTTTTGATTACATTGGATGCCATTTTGTCACAGGGAAAGATTTGCCTCTAGGATGGAACCTAGGTATGTAATTTAATCTTTCCTTGTGACAATATTGTCACCCACTGTAACTGACAAGACCTTGTATCCCCCCCTAAAGACAAGTCTCTCTAAATGTCTTGTGATTGGAGGTGGTGAGGGGGGCCCAATGGAATAATGGTCCGCTCTCGAACCCTGCCCTCTTTTCTTTTCCTCCAACCACAACTGTTGCTTCCCTCGGACAAACAATACTTCCCATACTCCTACACAGAGCTGTCTCTACAACTGTAACCCCTCAGAAACCCCTCTGCCCCTTTCTTACTAAATCTAGACATCCGCCAAATTAGTTTGAAAGAAAATGCGGCTATAACGTTGAATTTTGTGTATACAGAGTATCACTAATATAACCAATACAATTAAGCTTGTCTGAACATTTCTGAGTTATGCAGTGATGTAGTTATCAGAAAAATAAATATACTATAGTGATATGTCCTTTTTTTTTATGGAAACCATACCTTTATGGCTGCGTTCATCGTCCTTTCTATGGACATTATATATATTATTTATTCAATATCTTAAAGGAAGACAATATGTTTTGTATTGCGTATCTGTCTAAGACCAAGGACCACAATGGAAATAAGTCTTGACCTTTTTGTGTTTCATCCTTGATGTTTTCTTGAAATCTTGAATTCTTTTAAATGTCAAATAAAATCAATCAATCAATGAGTAAAGGCAGCAGCACCGGTTAGTTTATGTCCTGTTTGGGCAGAGATGTTTGACAGTGAAACATCGTCCTACTCTCTGCGTAGGAGTGTGAAGGTTTTGAAGCCAAATTTCTACACCAATCACTGCAGGGCTACATCCTGGTGTCTCTACTCAGCTCATTAATCATTTCACTACCACACTACAGAAAGTTAACCCTTTACTATCACACTACAGACGGTTAAAGGGTTAAAGGGTTAACCTTATGTACTGTGGTAGTGAAAGGGTTAACCATTTGGTAGTGTGGCAGTGAAAGGGTTAATGCAGCAGCAGCCGGTACTGTATACCACTGCCTCAGCAGTGCGGTCGCACAGGGCCTCGCGGCAAGGGGGGCCTCACAAATAAAAATAAAAAAAGATTTTTTTTTTATTTTGATTTTTTTCTCTCTCTCTCTCTCTCTCTCTCTCTCTCTCTCTCTCTCTCTCTCTCTCTCTCTCTCTCTCTCTCTCTCTCTCTCAATTCAATTCAAATGGGCTTTATTTCACATTCTTGTATTTCTCCCAGTAGGTATGGGAGTTTTGAGTTATTGTCCATGTTTTCAAAGTCTCTTTGGGTGTTTGCAATTTGTGGGAAGTATATGTCTTGGTATAGTGGGCAGGTTGTTAAGAAGTGGAGCTCGGTTTCCACCTCATCTTGTGTGCAGTGGGTGCAGTTGTACCCTTCTTGCTGTCTTGTCGTACAGAACTTGTAAGTCGTTTTGGATAAAAGCGTCAGCTAAATGACTAAATGTAAATGTAAATGTAAATGCATAGTCTGTCTTCGCTTGGGAGCCAGGTCTGCCTATGGCGGCCTTTCTCAATGGCTAGGCTGTGCTCGCTGAGTCTGTACCTAGTCAAGGATCTTCTTAGTATTGGGTCAGTCACAGTGCTCAGGTATTCTGCCACTGTGTACTCTCTGTTTAGGGCCAAATAGCATTTCAATTTGCTCTGGTTTTGGGTTGTTTCTTTCCATGTCTCTCTCTCTCTCTCTCTCTCTCTCTCTCTCTCTCTCTCTCTCTCTCTCTCTCTCTCTCTCTCTCTCTCTCTCTCTATCTCTCTCTCTCTCTCTCTGGCCTTGCTCTGGTGGAGGGTGTGCCACTGTGTGTGTGCCATCATGTTAACGTTAGCCTCAGTTAAACCTTGCGACGCCTCGTTAGATGAACCTGTGTTCTGAGGTGTCCTGTGTTCTGAGCTGTGTTCTGAGCTGTGTGCTGAGCTGTGTTCTGTGCTGTGTTCTGCATGTGTTCTCTGTTCTGAGCTGTGTTCTGAGATGTGTTCTGAGCTGTGTTCTGTGTTCTGAGCTGTGTTC
Organism: Notolepis coatsorum; assembly: GCF_963971535.1. Classification (NCBI taxonomy): domain Eukaryota; kingdom Metazoa; phylum Chordata; class Actinopteri; order Aulopiformes; family Paralepididae; genus Notolepis; species Notolepis coatsorum. The sequence goes on from NC_140177.1 coordinate 101,975,648, forward strand.
TGAGCTGTGTGCTGAGCTGTGTTCTGTGCTGTGTTCTGCATGTGTTCTGTGTTCTGATCTGTGTTCTGAGATGTGTTCTGAGCTGTGTTCTGAGCTGTGTTCTGAGCTGTGTTCTGTGCTGTGTTCTGAGATGTGTTCTGTGTTCTGAGCTGTGTTCTAAGCTGTGTTGTGTTCTGAGCTGTGTTCTGAGCTTATATAGTGCTTTTATATTATATTTCTCTCTCCTCTGGTCAGGGGCATTGCTGGGTCTGTGCAGCGATAACACTGTTTATTGCATGGCGTTTTCACATTCGCCGAAATGCTTGCTTGTGATTGGTCAATAGTTGTGATTTTTTCAATAATGACCGCAGTGCGCAGCTGTTCGCAATCAAGCCCACTGACACACTGTTTCAGTGCAATTAGACACTGCTGCCGGCGATGACAGGGGGCGGAGCGACGAGCGGAGCCAGAACGCAGCCCGAACCAGTGTTGCGAGTCGATGTAAAATGAATTAGGTATATTGTTAGTAAGTTAGCCATGTAATAAGCGGGATAATGTATAGCTATACTCGGTCATTGTCGCAAAATAATTGACCTTCACTGACGTTTAAAACACCTCGCCGAAGCGGCTCGGTATTTTAAACTACGTGTCGGTCAATTTTTGCGACAATGACCTCGTAGCTATACATTATCCCTTACATATTGACTGTAGAACGGGAGCTCTCTCTCGCTCTCTCGCTCTCTCTCTCTCTCTCTTGCTATATGTTGACTGTATCATGCCCAGCCTCGGGCAACGCTATTATTTAAGAATATGTTGACTGTATGAAAAAAAATTAAAATAAAATAAAAATAAAAATTATATTAATTATTATTATTTTTTTTTTACCACAGGGCCTCGCATTTCTCCCAGGCGGCCCTGACCACTTCACTCCAGAGTCGGCTCTCACAAGCCACACTTATTTCTCCTCCAGATACATGTTGCCAGTAGGCCATTCATATGAATACACTCATCTCTTCTGCTTGTTTTTCTGCTTGTTTGCATCTTTTCCCCCTGTGGGCAGTAGTAGCCTATTTGCATAATGTTGTAGTCTTGTTTTTTTTTCTTGTCACAACAAGCAGAGGACTGATATTGCTGTAGGTGATATACAGAGAGAGAGAGAGAGAGAGAGAGAGAGAGAGAGAGAGAGAGAGAGAGAGAGAGAGAGAGAGAGAGAGAGAGAGAGAGAGAGAGAGAGAGAGAGAGAGAGAGAGAGAGAGTAATTGACTTGGATCATCAAACATTTACACTAAAATGCAACTTGAATTAAACATGCAACAATTGCCCAAAGTCTAGAGCAGGAAAACCCTGTGATGAGTCTCTGTGGTGAGTCTGTAGTGAGTCTCTGTGGTGAGTCTGTAGTGAGTCTCTGTGGTGAGTCTGTAGTGAGAACAGCGGAAAATGTGTGTTTCCAGTACCCAGCATTGGATCAATAAACGTGATCGATATTTGGAATGGCGATCAGGAATTGGAATAATCTTTTTGGAGAACATCTGATGTAAGGAATCTATTTTACCAGTCTTGGGATAATCAGAGCTATTTTCACCTATATATCAGCGTGTGCCATATGTGTGTATGTGTGTGTCTGTGTTTGTGTGTGTGTGTGTGCGATCAGGAAATAAGATAATCGATTTTTCAGCCCGCTTCTATAGCGTGCATAAGTACACATATACTATCGATAATCTAGCATTTATTTGAAAACTATTCATAAATAGGCGTGTTTTGTGTATTCCAGTGTATTCCAGTAAAGGGCGTTTATTACAGAATCTTTATTTTCTTCTGGAACTTTCATAAAACAAGCGTTTTTCAAAATGGTATAACGGAAATGAACCAATTAAAAAACAATCCGTTTTGACAATGTTGACTGCAAACAAGTCATTGATAAGCGACGACCATATTAGACACATAGCCATAATTTAAGATATAGTTCATGCGTTTGCAAATATGAGAGCTCTGTCATTGAAGTGGGTGGTGGCACGCAACGGGGTTCCGGGGCACCGGACCCGTGGCACTCAAAGTGTTACATTCCTATAAAATGAAGCAATAACTCACGACAGGCCATGGTATATGGTTATTATATCACAGCTAAGGGCCGTAGCTCACAACAGGCCATGGTATATGGTTATTATATCACAGCTAAGGGCCGTAACTCATGACAGGCCATGGTATATGGTTATTATATCACAGCTAAGGGCCGTAACTCATGACAGGCCATGGTATATGGTTATTATATCACAGCTAAGGGCCGTAACTCATGACAGGCCATGGTATATGGTTATTATATCACAGCTAAGGGCCGTAACTCACGACAGTCGACAGGTATATGGTTATTATATCACAGCTAAGGGCCGTAACTCATGACAGGCCATGGTATATGGTTATTATATCACAGCTAAGGGCCGTAACTCACGACAGTCGACAGGTATATGGTTATTATATCACAGCTAAGGGCCGTAGCTCACGACAGGCCATGGTATATGGTTATTATATCACAGCTAAGGGCCGTAGCTCACGACAGGCCATGGTATATGGTTATTATATCACAGCTAAGGGCCGTAGCTCACGACAGGCCATGGTATATGGTTATTATATCACAGCTAAGGGCCGTAGCTCACGACAGTCGACAGGTATATGGTTATTATATCACAGCTAAGGGCCGTAGCTCACGACAGGCCATGGTATATGGTTATTATATCACAGCTAAGGGCCGTAGCTCACGACAGGCCATGGTATATGGTTATTATATCACAGCTAAGGGCCGTAGCTCACGACAGTCGACAGGTATATGGTTATTATATCACAGCTAAGGGCCGTAGCTCACGACAGGCCATGGTATATGGTTATTATATCACAGCTAAGGGCCGTAGCTCACGACAGGCCATGGTATATGGTTATTATATCACAGCTAAGGGCCGTAACTCACGACAGTCGACAGGTATATGGTTATTATATCACAGCTAAGGGCCGTAGCTCACGACAGGCCATGGTATATGGTTATTATATCACAGCTAAGGGCCGTAGTTTGGCCAGATGTGAAGCGGAGTCCCTTATCTGTGATATAATAACCATATGCCATGGCCAGAAGTGAGCTATTGCTTTTATAAAACGGTTACCAAGTAGGCTATGGCGATGTGAAAGTAAGACACACTTCAATTAAAATGTTTATGTTATTATTAGTAAATTGTTATTGGTAAATAATAATTTTCCAAATAAAATAGACCCTCCTGGCTGCCTGCACTGCAAGGCGGTTGCTATGCAACATGTACACTAACATAATTAGCTGGCATTCTTTTTCGGGCAGATATATTACTATTTACCAAGGATGAACAACGTTTTAACGTAAGACCTAGGACCATTATTATACATTTTAAATATTTGTATGTACCCATTTGGATTCCAAATATGTAGTCAGTTTGTCCAAATAACACCTATTAACACGTTTTTGGAGATTGAGCATTATGTGCGTGACGTGACGCGAGGGATTCCCAATCGGCATGTGTCAGCCCCAGTCTCCTCCATAGACCAAACGTCTCATTCAAAATCCACAGTTCATTCTACACCAAGATGGCCGCTGTGTGAAGTGCTGAGCAGTACGCCTTAGCCTAAACCTCCGTATTATGCCTTTAATCATTGTTTGATCTGTGACCAACGCAAATTTTCTCAAACTGGATTCGCCCCCGTCAGAAACGGTAGAGAGCTTGGAAGACTACATTGACTCGTATCACAATAAAGTTATGCCGAACCAGGCAGACAAACGCACTAGGTCTGAACTGGGCTCTAGCGACATTGACGACTCATCGGGTGACATCCGTGAGTCTCTAACAGCGATAAAACAGCAACTCCAGAAGCTTAATTTACTTGATCAACTGACAAATGACGTGAAAGATCTCAAATCTTCTGTGGAGTGGAATAACTCCCTCATCGAAGTGCTAAAGGAGGACAATGCCTTACTTCGGATTGAAGTCAACAAACTGAAATGTTTGACAGGCGAACTACAAAAGGATCGAGCCAGCATGGCTAATGACATTCTGGATCTTCAATGCAGAAGCATGAGGGATAATATTATAATTCATGGACTTGCGGAAATACCAAATGAAACTCACCTGAAATCCGAAGTACTGTTAAAGTCATTTCTGACTAACAACTTGAAAATGGGGACGGAGGAAACCGAAGCAATCCGCTTCTCCAGGGTGCATCGCCTGGGGAGGGCCAGAGTCGACCAGCAGCGGCCCCGTCCGATTGTGGCCAAAGTTACCGACTCCAAAATGAAATACTCTGTCATGTCCAAGGGGAAAGAGCTGAAAGGTTCCACATACTCCATTAGTGATCAATTCCCAGCCGAGATCATGAACAGACGGAGGCATGCTGTACCCGTTCTTGTCAGAGGCGAGGAAAAACGGGAAGAATGCTCGGCTCTTTGTTGACAAACTATATATCGAAGGCATCCTTTATAGGAATCCTCGCACAACATACTGGCTGAGTGGTGGTGAAGATAATATCGTTTGCGATGCTCAGGATGATCTTCGGACTATCCAGCATGCTGCCCCAGTAACCAGGGTTACTGCCCCAGCGACTGTAAACACTTGAAGCATGCTTCACAGCCGATGTAAACATGGACGCATGGTGATGACGTCAGCAGCACGCTGTCCTTACCAAGACTACCTGGACTGCATTCTGTGATGATGATCCTGCAGACAACTGTAGTTAAGTTTCTCAAGACATTCTTTTGCCTATTTTTCCACTTTCTTTTAATGTTCATTCTTATATATTATTTCTTCGCATATATTATTATTTCGATTACTATTAATATGGGTTATACTAGTTAATTAATTGATTGGTTGGTTTACTGATTAATAATTAATATTGTTATGTTATTTTCCTTTTCTTTCATTTAGAATTCATGTCTTTTGAATTATTTGTACGCACGTAGAAGATATGTATGCACATATGTAGGTGTGCATGTTTGTATGAAGGTATGCATGTTGTATACATGTTGCGTGTGTATGTGTATATATGCATGTTGAATGTTTCTGTGTGCGTATGTGCATGTGCATATGTATGTGCGTGTACCTATTTGTACATATACCTATGTATTTCTGTATGCACTGATATCATTGTCCATCCGATCTCTCTCTCTCTCTCTTTCTCTCCCCCCCCCCCCCCATCTATATTCTCATCTTTTGGCTAGGGAGTTGTGGTTATTGTTAGGCTACTCACCCAAAATCCTTGGACCTATGTGGTTAAGGTTAAATGGGCTGGGTGGTTCTGTGTTGGTTGTTTTGATATTGTCTGTCTGTGTCTTGTCTGTTCGTCTTGTCTTGTCTTGTCTTGTTATGTCTTGTCTTGTTATGTCCTGCCATGTTCAGTATAATCGATGTTACTCCTGAGATGTGGTTTATGTTGTCTTGTTCATATATTATTAATATGGGTTCTATTTGCAAGCATAGCAAAATTTTTCTGTGGAACAGTGATTGTTGTTGGATTAATGATGGAACAGATTTAAACACTAAATATCAATCTGGATAGCGCAAAAGGAATTAAAATCATACATTTGAATATTAGGAGCCTTGTACATAAAATTGACCTACTTAGGGTATGGGTTGAACTGCACAAACCTCATGTAATTACTCTATCAGAAACCTGGCTTACCAACAATATATCCAATAATGAAATAAAATTAACTAACTATACTCTATACAGAGCTGACAGGGGCACAAGGGCTGGTGGTGTTGCCCTATATGTCATATCCAATCTTGTCTCTGAGATAACGGTGCCTACAGTTGAGCCTTTACATTTTGAGAGCATTTTAATTAAGATATTTTTCCATAAGAACAAGTCCTTAACCATTGGAAACATTTATAGACCTCCTTCATCTCCTGCTGAATCATTCAACTGCATTATTTCCACCATAAATTCTATCAAAGAAAAACATGAACTTATAATACTTGGTGATTTCAATAAGAATTGGTTGGACGGGGAGCTCCAGTAGCTCACCACGTACCGCGAGTGCTATTTCAGCGCCGTGGACAACCGCGCTCGCGCGGATCTGGGGCTGAGCGCGTTCGAATCCCGGACGGCAGCCGTGCCTTTCCCAGAGTGTCTTTCCCCCCCATCTGAACCCTTTCAGCCTGCATCTGTCGGTCGAACTTGACCAAGTATGAATGCGAAGAAAAAGCGATAAACGCTAAAAGAACCAGGTGACTGGTCAAAGTTAAAAAAAAATAAATAATTGGTTGGACAAATCCTGTAATAAAGTTAAAAACATAATCCGAAATGTGAACCTAACTCAGCTAATTGACGAGCCTACTCGGGTCACTCCCACATGTCAAACACTACTTGACTGGATATTGGTCTCACATCCAAATAGGTTTTCTAATTCAGGGACCATGTCAGACTGCTTTAGTGACCACCACATTGTATTCTGCATCTGGAAAATTAAACTACCCAAACTTCCACCCAAATTTATAAAAATTAGGCAATACAAGAAAATGAATACTGATCAATTTATTAATGACCTGCTTTTTGTCAATTGCGACCGGTACCAAATCATTTCAAAACCTCAAGACGCCTGGAATTTCTTGCACTCAGAACTTACAAAAATTATCGATAACCATGCACCTTTCAAAACCATGAAGGTTAAGGGCATTCATCTTCCTTGGGTCACATCTGATTTAATTCATATATTCAAGCAGAGAGATGAGGCCTGGGCCTCATTTCGCAGGACAAAAGATCCTGAGGAATGGGAAAAATATAGATTGTTGAGAAATAAAAGTAAAACTATGACTAGAAATGCCAAATCCAATTACTATAAAGATTCTCTCACTCAGGATTTTAAAAATCCTAAACAATTTTGGAAAAATATTAAAAAATTTACAAATGCACCAGATAAAACTCTTCGTAACAATCAGCTAAAAGTAAATAACATAATACTACACGATCCTCTTTCAGTTGCTCAAGCTTTTAACCATCATTTCTCCTCTGTCTGTACTCCAACAACACCTGATCATTTATCTGTACCATTTAATACACCACCTTGTCACAGCTCCTTCTACTTCAGGAAAATCACACCAATTGAAGTTCTCAATACTACTAATGATCTCAAAGTGAGCAGCAGCCCTGGATTAGATGGCATTGAAAACAAATTTCTCAGACTAGCTTCACATATTCTGATGTATCCACTCTGTGATCTGTTTAATATGTCTCTATCTACTTATGAAATACCCTCAATTTGGAAATGCTCACGTATCACTCCGTTGCACAAAACCGGCAGTGAACTGGATCCTAACAATTACAGACCCATTTCCATAATCTGCTCTATAGCAAAGATTTAAAAAAAATTAATCTATAAACAACTTTCCGACTATCTCACCAAACACAATATTTTATCTCCTTACCAGTCTAGTTTTCGTTCAGATCACTCCACAACTACTGCTTTATTAAAACTCACGAATGACATACTATATGCATCTGATAACAGCAAAATTACAGGAGCAATTTTTATTGATTTAACGAAAGCATTTGATCTAGTCGATCACTATCTTCTCTTGGACAAATTATATTCTATTGGTCTTTCCCGTAATGCTCTACTGTGGTTCAACTCCTACCTACATAATAGAAAACATTGTGTTTCAATACAAGGTAACAACTCAAGTTTAACTGTGCAGCAACGAGGTGTGCCACAAGGCTCAACTTTAGGTCCACTTTTGTTTTCTATTTTCATCAATGACCTTCCTTTAATTTTTTCTGAATGTAGTGTTCAACTCTACGCAGATGATACCGTTTTTTACACATCACAAACTAACTTGCCAAAAATACAGTCAATTTTACAATCAAACTTTAATGGTCTTCAATTCTGGCTTTCAGCTAACAAATTAATCCTCAATAAAACCAAAACCTATGCAATGCTCTTCGGTACTTCTCAAAATATTAAATCTAAAACAATAAATCTACCTTATAATATTACTTGTCATGATGGTTCATCACTGCGTAGAGTAGAACACTTCAAATACCTTGGTGTATGGCTTGATCAACAACTATCTTTCAAATGTCATATAGATAACATCATCAGGAAAATTTACTTTAGCATGGGTGTTCTTTACCGCAATAGAAATAGTTTTACATTTACGGTCCGAAAAAAACTAATCTCACAACTCATACTACCCATAATGGACTATGCTGATATAGTATATATGATTGCAGCCAAAACGACCCTTGTTCCGCTTAACACCATTTACAATCGTATATGCAGATTTGTTCTTGGCTGTTCATACAACACTCATCACTGTATCATGTATGAAAATCTCAACTTCCCTTCTCCCACAATAAGAAGGCAACAACATTGGTTACAGTTTATTTTTAAATGTATTTACTTTAATTATCCTCATTACCTTAAACAGTATATGGTACCTTTCACTTCTAATTATCAACTTCGTCATTGTACTCAACACTTTTTTTCTGTTCCAAAAACCTTTAAATCAGCTGGTAAAAAATCTTTTATGTTTAAAGCTCCATCCGACTGGAACAATCTACCTGTCCACATCCGATCAACATCATCTTTTAAATTGTTTAAAAATATGTTGTCCTCTCATGGTGAGACTATCTGCCTATGCTTTGGACCTCAATAGAATAATATTAGATAGATTAAACATAGCTGGTGTTACAGTTCATGTTCTTGTCGTTGTGTTGTTGTTGCTGTTATACTGTTGTATGCTTTTTATCTTTGGATTACTTTATTTTCTTGGCTGGCATTGCTTACTCTGTTGTTTTGTTGTTTTTGTTTCTGTTTTGTTTTGTCTTTTTTTTTTTTTTTTTTTTTAGTTATTTGTTGTTTGTTGTTTTTGTTATATATTATTGTCAAATAACTCTGTATTGTCTTTGCGGACCCCCTTGAAAACGAGATGGTTTCATCTCAAGGGGTTATTCCCAATAAAGAAATTTCAACAATTTAACAAGGCTAAAGTTTTTTTCCTCATGTGTGATACTGATAAAACCAGGATTTTGTGAAAAGTAATTAGAATCCTAGCTGTGGATATACGCTCATTATACCATGGCTATGATATTGGCTATGAACCAATATTGCATGATTTCAGCTACCCGTTTTATAAGCTAGAATTATACCCCCATAAGTGTAGAGAGAGAAAAACGATTTCCCACCAAACCATGTCTGGTTTAATAAATGGAGAGAAATAAGAGACAGGTTGTGTAGACTTTCTCAGTATGGGCTTGATGTGCCATGGTCCTGCTTCAGAGGGAGAGAGAGAGAGCGAGAAAGAGAGAGAGAGAGAGAGAGAGAGAGAGAGAGAGAGAGAGAGAGAGAGAGAGAGAGAGAGAGGGGTGGGGGGGGGGGTTGTCCAGACTTCTGTCTGTCTAGACATCTTGTCCTTCAAGATTCTAGCCTGCTCTAGTGGAACACATCATTGACTGTGATTGGCCGGGCCAAAAACGCCTCAAATCAACCATTTCATTCAAGGATGTCTGAATCACGAAAATAAATTAAACCAAGTCCTTATTTCTCCACCGAAAATAAACCTCCATCTTAACAAATAGTTTATGGAGGAGACTTATGTGAGGAGTTTATTTAAACAAATAACGGGGAGCTCAAGTAGCACACCGCGTACTGCGCTGCATCGCAACGCGGCCGTCCCGGGTTCGACTCCCGGACCCGCCGACCTTTGCCAAATGTCTTCCCCCCGTCTATCTCCCATTCTTCCTCTCTCTCTCTCTACCGGACTGCCCGGTAGTAAAAAACCAATACAAATCTGATTGTTTAAATAACAATCAAGAAGGTGGCCTTTGGTAGAAGATATGAATGTACAATTTTCAAAATAATGCAATGAAGGCATTTTAATCTTCTTATGCAGTAGGATACTGTGGCACTGGCAGATATCATCCCCCGTCCCATGGCTACGTGAAGGATGAGAGATACTACTGCCACGGGAGTTGAAGAAGCAATTAAGCAGCTGATTAGGACTGATAGAACACACCTGTGCACCATTAGATCACCCACACGCACACACACCAGACACACATAACATAAAACACTAGAGAGAGATTGTTGTTACGGAGTTTTGTGAGGTGAGAGGTAGTGAGAGGAGAGGTGAAGGCGAGAAGGTGTTCATTGTGTACTGACCCTGGACCGGAAGACGAACTCTGAGTATTGAACAATCCCTTTTTTTGTACGAGAGCCTGTTTTGTGTTTTTGACCTTGGACTGTATTACGACTACCCTAATTGCCCATCGGACTATATTCTGCCTTATTCAATAAATATATTTTATTGATTGAAATTGCGCTTGTGTGGACAGTTGAATTTGTTTGTTTTTGAACCGTGACGAGTCTGAACACCACCAGGCTTGTCACAATACCTTGATTGATTATGATTAATTACAACACACACACACACCAAGAATGTACACATCTGCCTTTGATACTTTCCTCACCTTGCACAACTAAATGTTCCACTCTCTTATATTCTCTCATCTCCTCTCCACTCTTCTCCTCTTTAGTAAAGTCCTCCTCCTAAGTTTAAGATAAGATAAGATATTCCTTTATTGATCCCCTTGGGGAAATTCAGGCATCATAGCAGCATGGGGGGGAGGGGTACAGGTAGTAAAACAACACAGTATACAGGTAGTAAAAGACAACACAGGCAGTGTAAACAATTTGATCAATATGGTCAATATAATTTACTATCTGACTAGCTGAGGAATATTCACATTATTCACAGTGTCACATAAGGTGCAGTATGCATGAGGTAGTGTTATAATTTACTATCTACTGAGTATACATTAATCAAAGTACCAGGGTAGTGTAGGTTGTCCCCCTTGGGTTCCTATAAGTCCCAGGTCAATGTCTGGTAGCAGTCGCTGTCGCTGCCCCCTGTTGTGGAGCCTGGAGGCTGCTAGTCGCTGCCCACTGTTGTGGAGCCTGATGGCCGCTGGTATGAAGGACTGTCCGAGGCGGTTAGTTGAGTGTCGGGGGTGTTTAGACATAAAACATTCCCCCTAACGTTATGCCTTTGACAGTGATGTATCTATTTACGCTTCCCGGCCTCTAGACGGACATTAAGCAACGCCACCAGCCGCCTCTGACAGCGCTGCCCCGGCTACGGGAGTTCGGGACGTGTATACAGGGAGAAGCCAAGCATCAAATTAAACGTGCTCCTACCTCCTCTCTCAGCTGTCCATCATCACACACGCACGCACGCACGCACGCACGCACGCACACACACACACACACACACACACACACACACACACACACACACACACACACCACACACACACACACACACACACACACACACACACACCACACACACACACACACTCCTCCAGGCTTGACAAGCGTTTCATTCGCTACGCAACGAACAACCTGAAGGTCTCACATGGACCCCATGCTTGGTACGTCACAACAGCCCTCACTCACCGCTAAGACTGCAAAGTCTTACATTTACATTAGTGTGTGTATTGAAGCACTGTTTAAAGCCCCCAGTACGATGTGTAGGGCCTACATAGGTTGCCTCAGCATAAGGACTGGCAGTCAATTTGACCTTGTTCTTTAAGGTAAGAAATACAAACTCTCATTGTCAGTTTACACTTCATCCTACTCCTTTTCTAACATTACTGTTTTTCTTGTTTGTTTGTTTTTTAATCAGTTTATTACTTTATTGTTTAATTTTAATTGTTGTATTCATTTAATTTGTTTTTAATTTATGTTCAAAATAAACTCATTCATTCAATAATTCATTCATTGTTGTCAACTATCACATTGCAGTAATGCTTCGTTAAACAGTGGCCTCATTGAAAAGATTTATTAGTAGCCTGATTTTCACATTTTCCATCATCATTTCAATGTGAAGAAGTAGAATAAAGCAGGAAGCCGGACCAGCACTCTCAGGTTTCAAATTTTAATTGCAGCCTGATACATACATGTTTCAGAATCAGAACCAATGTGTTCCTTCTTCAGTGTTGATGGCTAGCAGTATTAGTTTAGGCAAAATGGTGGCTATATAACCGCCTACTCCGTTTACTCCTCTTATGGCGAGACAGTACCCCTGACATCACCGTTTTGCTTTTTTCCGACGATATTGAGATTTTGTTATATTTTGCTTCCTTAAATGTCTTATTTCAAACTAGTCACAGTGGCAATAAAATATTGAAAACACACAATTAGTTGTTTATTTTACTTAATTTTGTCTGATTGTGTCCATAGATCACAATTACAATACAAAGGTTGTTTTCTCAAAAACTAGTTTTTATGCATTTTACTTACACACAAAGTCTTGGAACTCCATTTCCCTAGTACCTACACACACCAAACTTTCCACATTTCTTCCCATCCATATCCTGCTTCTATTTCCAGAAGGGTTTGTTGATATAGCCGGGTTTATAGTACATTTTATACCAAAACTAGGCAAAAATCGATTACTTTTTATGACAGTAGACAGTATTTCCTGATGTACTGTATGGGCTTCTGGAAAAAGTTTAGTTTCAAATGTATCAACAAAATTAAAACAAGTTTTTGAATCATAACTAGTGTATTTAAAGAGGTGATACTGGTCTGATGTACCAGTGTATTTAAAGAGGTGATACTGGTCTCATAACCAGTGTATTTAAAGAGGTGACACTGGTCTCATAACTAGTGTATTTAAAGAGGTGATACTGGTCTGATGTACCAGTGTATTTAAAGAGGTGATACTGGTCTCATAACCAGTGTATTTAAAGAGGTGATACTGGTCTCATAACTAGTGTATTTAAAGAGGTGATACTGGTCTGATGTACCAGTGTATTTAAAGAGGTGATACTGGTCTGATGTACCAGTGTATTTAAAGAGGTGATACGAAATTTCCTACCTGGGTTCCATCCTAGAGGCAAATCTTTCCTGTGACAAAATGGCATCCAATGTAATAAAAAAAAGTCAACCAACAAACTAGATTCTTGTACCGGATCTCCTCCCTGGTAAACAAGAATACCCTGAAGACTCTGGCAGGAGCACTCATTCAAGGGTACTATGACTATGCATGCACCTCATGGTACCAAAGCACCTCAAAGGCGCTTAAAACAAAATTACAAACATCACAAAACAAACTGGTCAGACTACTACTTGACCTGAACCCCAGAACCCACCTCACCCCTGCCCACTTTGACAACCTAGGATGGCTTAGAGTAGACGACAGAGTACAGCAACTTGCAATGGGCCTGGTCTACAAGATACACTATACGACCGGGGTGCCCATGTACATGTCAAAATACTTCCCAAAGGTCAGTGAATACCACAACCACTACACCAGAGGAAGCTCAACAAATCATGTTAAACCCAGATTCGGATCAAACAAGGGACTAAACACGTTTCGCAATTATGCCACAACAATGTGGAACGCCCTACCCAAAGCTGTAAAGGAATGTGAATCCCTGCCCACATTCAAAACCGCTCTTAAAGAGCACCTACGGGAGGCTGCAATTCGAAACTGGCCACCATAAATGCCCAAAACCCCCACCACCTCCTAATAGACAGTCTCCTCCCCACCGCATGTATATATTCCCTCCCCGCCGTATGTATATTTCTCTCCCACCCACCCACCCCCTCCTAATGTACAGTCCCCTCCCCATCATATGTATATACTCTGTCAGGATCTAGGGGTAACAGTACTGTATATTTGAATACCGTTTATGTCACAAATGTATCAGTACTAAATACCTATATGTCCCTATGCCATAGATGTCATGTATGTTGTGTATGTCATAAATGTCTATATGAATTGAAAATGGGGGACCCTGATGGAAACAAGACAAACATCTTTCTCAGGTCTGCATCCCCTTAACAATTGTATGTATTGAGCCGTACTGTATTGTACCCATTCTGCAATCTGTTAAATAAAGTTTTCATTCATTCATTCATTCATTCAGAGTTTCGGAGTTGGTTAAGGTTAGAAGGGTTAAGTTTAGGCGCTGTTAAGGAGCTGGTTAAGGTTAGAGTTTGTCTTAGAGAATGGCAATAGACAGCCTATTTCCACGCTGCAGCGCGAGGCAATAGACAGCCTATTTCCACGCTGCAGCTCTCTCGCGCTGCCGTGGTCACATGGGCGTCATGGCCAATCAGAGAAAACGCGGAAGCACGCGACGCACTCTTCCGCTGGGAATAAGCTACACGCGGCCTGGTCTGCAAAGCGTCTCTACTTTTCGTAGCTCCATTTCTGCAGACCCCTCTCTGATTGGTTGAGCGAAGCCCCTCTCTGATTGGTTTAGCTCGTCACGCGGTAAAAGGTGGATGTAATGTTATCATTATCAAGAAGATAAAAAGAAATGTACTACCAGATTCGCGTATAACGTTATTTCGCGTGACTTCGCGGTTTATTCATAACGTTATGCACATTTCACAACACAGCCAGCTGTCAGAAACTGTACATTGTAACATTATGTTATTTCGCGGTTTATTCACATAACGTTATTTCACGTGACAAGTTCAACACAGCCCAGCTGTCAGAAACTGTACATTGAGGGGGGTTGAATCACTGTTTAGTGTTTACACTCCCCACTTACTGTAACTGTACCATGACGCACTCCCCACTTACTGTAACTGTACCATGACATGACTCCCCCACCTCATCTCATGCACCTTGTTGTGTATCCTTTTTCCTCATTATTATATTCAGAGTTAATTATATTGTTCACACTGTCTTTCTTCTATTATAACCCTGCCCATTTGATGTTCCCAAATCATATTCAGACATTGACCACCAGACTCTTTCTCTTAAGGCATTAACTGGGTTAATTAATATAAATGTTATATTGTAACTGTCTAGTTACACATTGGTTCCGAAACATGTATGTTCCAGGCTGCAATTAAAACTTTGAATCTGAGAGAGCTCTGGTCAGCGAAGCCGGCGATGCGAGCGATTATTATTGGTTTTTAATGACAAACCAATTACATAATCCAACATATGTGTAAAGGCACACACAACATATTCCAGTTAACGGTATATATTTTTTAATGATTCGTTATGGTGTAATCAATACTTCCATGCGTATAAATTGCGTTCGCGACCTCCATGTTTTGGGGGTATTCATGAGAAAACTCGGATCCGGGATTCGGCTCCCATCCGTCGGGCAAGAACTGTGGGTTTTCAGCCTCTCTCTCTGGAGCTTAACGGAGTTTCGATTCCTGGCTAGAGGCGCTTGTCGCGGCTCATGCGCATGCGCGCGCTCGGCCAATCAGAGAGGGGTCTGCAGAAATGGAGCTCAACCAATCAGAGAGGGGTCTGCAGAAATGGAGCTACGAAAAGTAGAGACGCGTCTGCAAACGCGGAAGCGCTCTACAGGAAGGGACAGAGGCGTCTATACTTTCCGTAGCCGCATTTCTGCAGACCCCTCTCTGATTGGTTGAGCCCATTTCTGCAGACCCCTCTCTGATTGGTTGAGCGAAGCCCCTCTCTGATTGGTTGAGCGAAGCCCCTCTCTGATTGGTTTAGCTCGTCACACGGCAAAAGGCGAGCGTAATGTTAGGCGTGTTCGAGATGGATTTCGGTTCGCGGATTTCTTGTTGCGCGCTCCTGGCCACCGCAGTGCGCACACACACAACACGCAACTTGAAGTTTATCATGATGATATGATGAATGAATGAATGAAAAAGGAATTAGTTATTATTAGTAAGACACAACATTTCAATCAAACATATAATAACATGTGTTTCATCATACCAACTGATCCTGGTGTGACAATAATACCTAACATTTAGGGTGTGTTCACACCTGAAAGTCCGGATAGTCCGGACTTTCTGGTGGACCAAATGTGAAAATGATACATTGTTTGATTTTGGTCTGCGTTCACACTACCCTGTTTGGTGCGGATTTAATCTATTGGACTAGCACTCACAAACGTAAACAGTTGCCAACAGCGTCTCTTGTGATAAAGCAGAGAGATACTGTCATTACGAGCGTGGCGCAAGTCGACTAGAGAGTAGAGATATAGAGAGATAGAGAGAGAGAGAGAGAGAGAGAGAGAGAGAGAGAGAGAGAGAGAGAGAGAGAGAGAGAGAGAGAGAGAGAGAGAGAGAGACGCCAGTCTAGAGCAGTGGTTCCCAAAGTCGGGGTCGCGACCCAAAGGTGGGCCGCGAGCAGCCACGGGTGGGCCGCGAGATCAAAAAAATAAAAAAAATAAAAGAAATAATTTTTTTTTTTTTTTTTTTTGTCAGGCCATTGAACTTAGAAGCAGGCCAGGACAGTGTTTCTAGTTGTATTCTAAAATTCTATTCTATTGTATTCTAAAATGTGACTACCTATATGGTTTTATATTAACTTAATAAATAAACAAAAACGAAAAATCTACTTATTTCAACGAACATTTCAAACTAAATAACAGATTATGCACATAAAACGCTGAAAACAACCGAAGCAACAATAGTATTTTAATGAGGCTATTATTATTATCATTATTATTTTGCAACAAGTTAGCCCTCTCATAAATAGCACATATAAATGAATAACTAACTTGAACTAACTTAATAGGATTGAAGTGATATTTGGCTTAAAAAATCGGTCACCTGAAAAAAAAAGAAAAAAAAAAGCCTGACGATGTGCATTGGGCCGCGGCTCTCTGACGCCTTATTTTCTGGGCCCTGGCCTGAAAAGTTTGGGAACCCCTGGTCTAGAGAGACAGAGAGAGGAAGAGAGAGACTGTCCGCGCGGCGCCAGTCTAGAGAGAGAGAGAGAGGCAGAGAGAGAGAGAGAGAGAGAGAGGCAGAGAGAGAGAGAGACTGTCCGCGCGCGGCGCCAGTCTAGAGACAGAGAGAGGAAGAGAGAGAGGCAGAGAGAGATAGAGAGAGAGAGAGAGAGAGGCAGAGAGAGAGAGAGAGACTGTCCGCGCGCGGCGCCAGTCTAGAGAGAGAGAGAGAGAGAGAGAGAGAGAGAGAGACTGTCCGCGCGCGGCGCCAGGCTAGAGAGACAGAGAGAGAGAGAAAGAGAGAGAGAGGCAGAGAGAGAGAGAGAGGAAGAGAGAGACTGTCCGCGCGCCTGTCATTCATTTGAGTTGGGTCGCGCGCAAGCTGTCACTTGGCGCTGTCAAGTTGGGTCGCGCGACCGCCGCCACTAGGCACCTGTCACTCATTTGCTCTAGATTAGATACTATATAAAGTTCGTTTTGCGTTCACACCAACAGCAAACGAACCATGGTCCACTTTGAAACGAACCGAGTCCCAACTTTTCAAGAGGACCATGGTTCGGTTGTTTGGTCCTCATTATAGTTCGGTTTGCGTTCAGACCTGTACAAACCAAACAGACTATTGATCGGACCATGGTCCACTTAAAGTGGACCAAACATGGTAGGTGTGAACGCGCCCTTAGATTAACCCAGTTAATGCCTTAACTAGACAGTTACAATGTAACATTTAGATTAACACAGTTAATGCCTAACTAGACTGTCTAGTAGACAGTTAGAAGAAAGCAGGAAGCCAGCACTCTCAGATTCAAAGTTTTAATTGCAGCCTGGAACATGTTTCGGAACCAATGTGTAACTAGACAGTTACAATATAACATTTATATTAATTAACCCAGTTAATGCCTTAAGAGAAAGAGTCTGGTGGTCAATGTCACTTCGGATTGCTGATTGCTACGGACTTTACTCGTGTTGTGAAACTATAGCGATGGTCTGTGCTCACCACACGAGCCGGCGTCTACCCCCGAGCTTCATTTTACCAATCAGAGAGGGTCTTCGCTCAACCAATCAGAGAGGGGTCTGCAGAAATGGGCTCAACCAATCAGAGAGGGGTCTGCAGAAATGCGGCTACGGAAAGTATAGACGCGGGACAGAGCCGGCTGTTCTTCCTTAGGAGGCTCAGGCCCTTTAATGGGTGTGGGGAAATGTTATATATGTTTTAGCAGGCAGTGGTGGCAAGTGTGCCTCTCTATGCCGCTGTCTGCTGGGGTGGCAATATCAAGGCCAGGGATGCCAGGTGGCTGGATAAGCTGGTCAAGAAGGCTGGCTCAGTGGTGGGGAGGAGACTGGACCCACTGGGGACCGTGGTGGAGAGTCTCAAGCAGAGCAAGCTGCTGGCCATCATGGACAATGCCAACCACCCTCTCCACCACACCCTGCTGCGGCAGAGCAGCAGTCGCAGCGGACGGCTCATCTCCCTGCGCGGCACAGGAGGTCCTTTGTCCCCACAACCATCAGACTGTTCAACAACTCAGTCTAGTGCGGGGGACCTTGACCTTTGACCTGTTGCTGTTGGTTGTTTGTTTCCTGTTCTGTTTTTAGTAACCTGTTTTATACAAAAAAAATTATACACCTGTTTTATTTTATCACGTTTTTATTACGCGGAAGCGCTCTACAGGAAGGGACAGATTACTAGTAGATATGATGTACTTGAATTTCTATCTATCTATCTATCTATCTATCTATCTATCTATCTATCTATCTATCTATCTATCTATCTATCTATCTATCTATCTATCTATCTATCTATCTATCTATCTATCTACCAGTGTATTTAAAGAGGTGGTACTGGTGTCATAACCAGTGTATTTAAAGAGGCAGTGCCAGTCTGATGTGCCAGTGTATTTAAAGAGGCAGTGCCAGTCTGATGTGCCAGTGTATTAGATTAAGAGCAGAGAAACTGTCCAGTCACACAACCTACTGATGGACATGTGTCATGTTACTTGGCAGGCAGCTCCAGTCACACAACCTACTGATGCACATGTGTCATGTTGGCAGGCAGCTCCAGTCACATGTGTCATGTTGGCAGGCAGCTCCAGTCACATGTCATGTTGGCAGGCAGCTCCAGTCATGTGTCATGTTGGCAGGCAGCTCCAGTCGTTCTCAACGTGGGACACCTTGAGGAGGTTTCAGGAGGGTCCCCAGAAGAATAGGGAATTGTTTAATTGCACTATTTAATTCACTAGAAGTTAATAACCTTAACAGGCGCCCCCAAAATTGGCCATTTTAGTTTTCGTTTTTGAGGACTGCATACTTTATTTGCAAACCAAAACACTATACTTTATACTTATAGCACATGCATGAGCCTGATTCTGATCTCTTTTGGAAGATGACATTCTCAAGTGTCTGATAGAATAAAGAGAATGCAATACAATTTTAGTGCTAATGAAATAGAGTAACATAGGTCTGAACTTGAGTTGTAGAAAAACTTGTTACTCATGTTTTTCTGTAGTAGTTAGTGGTCCAGAAGTAGTATTTCCCCAGAAATTGTCATGGCTGAAAGGACACCCTGGGTCCATATAGCCTGAAGTATTGTGTAGTACATGTCCAAATCGCATAAAAATCCGTTCAGAAATGAGTGATTAGAAGCGACTTTGGTAAACTGTGTAGCGTTCCTGGTTTCTATTTCCTCATAGACTTCAATTCATTCGGCGGTCTTTCTCTTCCTGTTTCCGCTCGTGACTTTTGACCTAGATCCCTGATTCGTACATCCCCAGCTGTATTGGAAAGCCACACTCATTGGCTACAACCCTGTCCAATAATTTTCGAGATCGCCAAATGATTGACGGAACTAGAGCCCCAAGAGTTGGGAGTGGTATTTGCGCAATACCGTGTACTTCGCGCAAGCCTCACATATAATGTAACTCGAGAACCTCTGAACGGATTTTGTCACCTGGCTGTCGACAGGCAACAAATGGGGCTTTAATTCGATATATATATTGTATTCAAAAATATGCACACCCGAGCCACTAGAGGTCGCCAAAGTGCCGGTGAGCAAATCATCCTCAAGAGGGCCCACATGTGGGGCCCCGCCTGTTAAGAGGTTTTTAACTCAATAAGAGAATATAGGCTACGGTACGAGTGACTTTTGTGATCGGTTTCACTTACTCCACAGTTATTTCCACAGTCATGGAATTCTGGGCTTAATCATATCTCACAACTAGAATCTTCTCAGATGGGAGTCCCTGAGACAAACGCTTAGAAAATGGTATCAATTTAGAGGTCCTCGATGTGAAAAAGGTAGAGAACCAGTGCTGTAGTCTACAGCCTTGCATTAGAGAGCGCAGTGTGAGAATCCAGGTAGTCAGTCATGAGGTAAGATCATAACCTCACTAATCTGGAGAGAACAAAGGTAATCACATCTTTGGTGCATAGCGCCACCTGCAGTCTCAGGGTCTAGAGGATTTTCATTGTAACCCCCCCCCCCCCCCAATGGCACAGAATCTAGTTGGCTCAACGTGCTTGCCTCAGGGAAGGTTAAAATTCCATCTCCATCTGTCTCAGTGTTCCGATGATACACAAGGTGTCTGGTATGTTTTGCCTGAGGCCGGTTTATTGTAGGGCTGATAGACACTAGAAAAGGACTACAGGACCTTTACAGTCTTCTGTTTGAAGACTGTTGCCACTGCTGCTGCTGCTGACACATGGAGAAAAAAAGTTAAACTCACCAATGTTTTACATTTCTTGTTGAATTGGAGGTTTCTGTGGTATTTTATGTGTTAACTATGTTAACAATGAATTAGACCTACTATACCTTTTGCCTGGAACAACGAGTGAGAATGAATCTGCAGGTGATGACTGACTGATTTACAGCTTTGTGAATGTGTTCCAGTTTAGATCAATGAACACCTTCAATCAAACTGAAACAGTATGCATGTGCAGCACAGTACAATAACGTCCAACAATGGTTTCACTTTCTCAGGAAACTGAAATATTTGAATGTCAGTCAGGTCCTATTGTTGCTTTTCTACCAGACTGTTAGACGGTCCTTCAAGCCTCTGCCTTTGTCTGTACTTTTGGACCCATGCATAGTCAGGAGGACCAGCACAAAATCCCAAAATCTTTGGATAGATGTGTAGATAGAGGAACTCTACATGATACCTGTGTAGATAGAGACTCTAGTCTACATGATACCTGTGTAGGTAGACTCTATGTGATACCTGTGTAGATACTCTAGTCTACATGATACCTGTGTAGGTAGACTCTATGTGACACCTGTGTAGATAGACTCAAAATGATACCTGTGTAGATAGACTATATAGATACCTGTGTAGATAGAGACTCTATGTGACACCTGTGTAGATAGACTCTAAATGATACCTGTGTAGATAGACTATATAGATACCTGTGTAGATAGAGACTCTATGTGACACCTGTGTAGATAGACTGTAGACTCTAAATGATACCTGTGTAGATAGACTCTATGATACCTGTGTAGATAGAGACTCTATGTCAGTGGTTCCCAAACTGTGGTGCGCGCACCCCTTGTGGTGCGCGAGCTACCTCTAGGTGGTGCGTGACATGAAAAGACTAATGGCGTTATTTTACTAATAAATATATAACTAATATACATTATTTCAAATGGGGATTTTCACTGTGTAAATCATGAAATTCAAGAAACATTTAATAAAAAACGTACGTTTTAATAATAATAATAATAATAATAATAATAATAATAATAATAATAATAATAATAATAATAATAATAATAATAATAATAATAATAAACAATGTCTTGGGCGAGGTGCGTCGTCTGTGCTGATGCGCTCCGCTCTGCCTGGAGTCTGTCTCTTCAGGTCTCCTATATGCGTGCTTAACAGCGGGCCGATGACAGTAGCGAGCGCGAGCCAGTGCGCGAGCCAGTGCATTAATAACTTCCTGCCAAAAGCACGGGACCAGCGTGGGATTGTGGCACTTACAACATGCAGAGCTGGCTAAAAACAGGGAAACTGTCAGGTGAATCTAAAGTCAATAAAAGTAATGAAAGAGGACAGGAGGATTTGGAGGCGAGAGAAGCGGAGAGCAGTAGAGTGGAGACAGAGAGTGATGATGACAGCTGGAGCACAGACACAACAGCCCGGCCCTCCACCAAGAAAACAGGGTAATAATGACAACGATGTGTGTTCTATAATTATGATATGTGTGTAGTGTTCTGATAACGACTATTGGTGAAGCGATGTCGAGATTCATTTGGTTTGGCAGCGAGAGCTAGATTTGCGAGAAGCATGCAGCCGCAGAGCAGACAGTTGTGCGCGCACAGTGCAATACTCCAATTCAGCCATTGGCAATTCTGCTGAGCTTCCCCAGACCGGGATGAGAGCGCCGCTGGCTCTGCGGCTCTGCAGTTGCATACTATTGGTATGTGCTTCGTTGGGAGCAGGGAGGCGGAGATATAATAGTCATCACGCAACGTTTATATTTCACGATAATGTTGCCGTCTCTCTGCCAAATTTCTCAGTTATTCGCTTGATATAATTAATACAAATGTCCAATATAACGGAATTCGTTAGCTGTTGTTTATTAATGTCGGCTGACTGCCCACAGACACCTATTTGATTTAAAGTCAGCAGCAGCACGGAGTCTCGGGACTTATTTATTTATTATTTTTTATGTTTGCATTGGGGGGTGCGCGAGCTAGGTCGGCAGGTGACAGGGGGTGCGTGGCCAAAAAAGTTTGGGAACCGCTGCTCTATGTGATACCTGTGTAGATAGACTCTATGATACCTGTATAGATAGAGACTCTATGTCAGGGGTCAGCAACCTTTTTGACATGGAGTGCCTGGTTGAAATATAGTTGTAACTAGTGTGCCTCAACAATATTCCATGCATCGTAATTTTTTTCTTCTAATAATCAGGTATTTTTAATGATAATTTTTACATTATTACATCATTATTGTTATTGTTATTATTAACAATATTATTATGATGGTTGTATCAACCCTAAATCTGAGTTGTGGGGGGGGGGTGAATGCAATGCAGACAAACAGCTGCATACAGTGCGACCATTTCACTCACATTTGCCCATTCATTTGTGGACACATCACACACCATCGGTGTGTGTACTGTACGTGTGCTGTCATAGCTCCACCTACAGGCCTAATGGAGAACACCAGGAGAACCAGTTTTCAATCCATAATAAGTTAACAGAAAAATAAGTACACAACCACATTATTTCAACCTAATAAAACTATGTTTATTGTCATTGTTTTAAGAACACAAGTTGACTTGGTAATACTCACATTTTGAGTAAAAAAAATGGCTTTTAACATGTGCAATGTTCAATGAAATAATAGAAAAATGAATAATAAAATGTCACAATGTCACAATGGTGACCTTAATAATGTTTTTGTTATAAGGCTCTGCAAATGTTACTGAATGATGTAGCAATGTATTTCCAGCTAAATTGAAATAAACAAATAAAGGGTCTCAATTAAATATGTGTAGTGTCACATGACACAGCACACAGATCAGAACACAGATCAGCACACAGGACACCTCAGAAGAACACAGCTTCATTTAACGAGGCGTCGCAAGGTTTAACTGAGGCTAACATGATGGCACACACACAGTGCACTGCACACCCTCCTCCTCCTCCTCCAATCTCTCCACCAGATCTCTCTCTCTCAGCTAGAGAGAGAGAGAGAGAGAGAGAGAGAGAGAGCGAGAGAGACATGACGCAAGGTTCAGCACCACACACAGTGGACAGCTCCCCTAGCCCTACACATACGCATGCATAATAATAATAATATATGCGCGATTGTGCGTAAGCTCTATTATGCGTAGAGCCCTGCATATGCACGTTCAAGTTAACAAGCAAACCGATGTATAGGAAAATAAATAAATAGCAGCCTACCTGTCGCGACAGTGAGATCCCTGGCCCTGTTTTGCCTGGCTGAGCTCCGTTATTTGGGGGGTGTAATTAGTCACTTTAAGCTGGCTGCTGGACACATGCTTCGGAGTGGTCGGTTGTCAATCGACTCCGGGATGTTTTCTGACATTTCATTGATGCGTCGCTCGACACTTCGAGCTGACACATGGGATATCTTTTATCCTTGCTTTTATTTTCTCTTTATTTGGCAAGCCTTCAAACAAAACATCTGAGGTACAGATAAAAGCCTCCTTAATATACTCGCCATCCGTGAATGGCTTTCCACGTTTTGCAATGCAATGAGCAATGCGAAAGCTTGCTTCAGTTGCGTGGTTTTGAGCGAGCGTGAACACTTTGAGGGTGCTGGCTTGCTTCCCATACCTGGCGACGGCACGTTTAATAGATTCTGCCTTATCCGCCTGATCCTTGAAACTTGTTTTATGCTTAGTCTCGAAATGGCGTTTCACAGATGACGTTTGGCAAACTACATTTTCCAAACAGAAAGAACACATAGCACGGTCCTTCTGAAGGTCCACAAACCCGTAATCGTCTGTCCACGAGGGCTGGAATGTCCGAATTTGCTTTGATTTCTTAGCGGGGGTTGCCATCATGACACTGCACAGAATGCAACCTCAGCACTGTGTGTTACCTGGCGCGACTGCTGCGGGAGGCCGGCGGGAGGCCGGCTACAGCGGAGCACATGGGAACAGCTGATTGCTGTCATAATATAGGGGTGTGCAGAACAGTCGACTTACAAAAAAGAACCTGTGGGAGGATTTCAACAAGAGATATGCGACAACAGTGCAAAACATTTCACTATAATATTTCAAAGCGAAGTAAAAAAAAAATAAAAAAAAAAATAATAATAATAATAATAATATTTTTTTTTCTTTTTTTTTATGCTGCCCCCCCCCCCGCGTGCCTATGGAAATGGTCCCGCGTGCCTAAGCAGGCACGCGTGCCTAGGGTTGCCGACCCCTGCTCTATGTGATACCTGTGTAGATAGACTCTATGATACCTGTGTAGATAGAGACTCTATGTGATACCTGTGTAGATATACTCTATGACAGTGGTTCTCAAACTGTGGTACGCGTACCACTAGTGGTACTTGGTGGTACTGCTGGTGGTACTTGAAAACATTTCCAAAAAAGCTAATTTTTTTTTTTTTTTTTGCAGTCAGGCCACTGAACTTAGAAGCAGGCCAGGCCAGTGTTTCTGGTTGCGGCAGCGCGATAGTTAGATAATCTATAATCTATGATCATAACCATTTATTTTTTGATTTCTTGTAATGTCAGATAAAAAATGAAATAGTCCTACTTTTCTGAAAAGAGTTGGTGTTAAATCTGACATTACAAAAAATCCATCAAAATATGTGTTTCTGCTAATCATTGACACATGCCTAGCCTGTAATAATCCCCCCCAGAAAAATTTACTTTGCATTTGATATATTGTAAATATTTTACTTTTTGTGTGTGTTTTTTTAACAATAATTTGTGATGCCATCACACAAACTGGCATTTAAAGGGTAAACATTCAAAAATGTATTGAATATGTGTTTTCTTTTCTTTTTTACAATAATTTGTGATGCCCATCACAAACACTGGCATTTAAAGGGTAAACATCTAAAAATTCCTGCACCAGAATGCAGGAAATTAAGTTTTTGTAACAAAATAATTGTGTGTGTGTGTGTGTGTGTGTGTGTGTGTGTGTGTGTGTGTGTGTGTGTGTGTGTGTGTGTGTGTGTGTGTGTGTGTGTGTGTGTGAGAGAGAGAATGACGGACAATTGCTTGCTGTGTGAGAGAGGGAGAGAGAGAGAGTGAGAGAGAGAGAGAGAGAGAGAGAGAGAGAGAGATAGAGAGAGAATTAAGTACATTTGCTGAAATACAGTTGTTCTTAATTTTCCCACTTGCTATGTGAGCATGTTAGTTATTATGTTCTCAATGCCCCTTGCATTGTATGAGTTGTGTGGAAGCGTTTGCAAGTTCTAGTGCTATCCCTTTGTACATTGTGGCTGTGTCTGACAAAAGTTAACAATAAATAATGGTATTAGGAATACATTTGCCTCCTGCGTGAACTGTGCATAGCTGAATAGACTGTATTATGGTGGTACTTGGAGAGCCAGCTACGTTCTCAGGTGGTACTTGGTGTAAAAAGTTTGAGAACCACTGCTCTATGATACCTGTGTAGATAGAGACTCTATGTGATACCTGTGTAGATACTCTATACGATACCTGTGTAGATATACTCTATGTGACACCTGTGTAGATAGACTCTACATGATATCTGTGTAGATAGACTCTACATACCTGTGTATAGACTCTACATGATACCTGTGTAGATAGAGACTCTAGGTACAGCAGGAGAGGTAGTAGGCGATTACTTCAGCATAGATTACGTACTTATGCGCTTCGACAACTCACTCATTACAGCCGCAAATAGGCTCCACAATGAAGCACATTTGATTTAAGTAATGGCACCTTAGCTCCATGGTGGGGTGGGGGGTGATCGTGAGCATTTTCACATGGATGCTGCTAGGGCTGACCTTCGAATTTTTTTTTGGAATTCTAAGCTTCGGGGCCGAGATTAGATTTTAATTCGAAGCTTCGAGATAAAGAAAAGAAATGTATAATTTATTTAAATTTTTTAATAAAAAAAGAAAATGTATGTTGTGGGACTTGTACAGCACTTTGTTCAACTTTGTCAGTGCTGTAAAGTTTAAACCTTTTTAAATCTTAGACAAACGAAACACTTTGCTTTCATGGAATATTGTAAGCCGTCATTTGAGGCTTTATAAAAGCAGCACAATGAACACAAATCTGTCAGTGTCGAGTCCGACCTCATCTTAAATAACAACAGCATTGCTTGTTGTAGTTAACAAAGAGAGGCAGAGTTGATTAAAAACATTTAAATATAAAAATTTAAATTCTTTTTTTATTTTAATATATTCAAATTTTATTTTCATATTCGAATCCCATGCCCATCGAATGAAGCTTCGAAGCTTTGAAGTATTTAAGACAGCCCTAGATGCTGCTGCAAATTGAATTTCACTCACACACATAAAAACACACTTACAACACCCCTACAGGACCATACCATCTCAACCTTGCAGACGTGCCTCTCACACTCTTTCAGTCAGTGGCTTCTGGCTAGCCTTGCACAATGTAGCCAGTGTAGTAGGTGGGAGCATGTCTATGTTCCCTGCTCGCGATAAAAAGGCCAAGGGTCCTATGTTCCCCGGGTTCTATGTTCCCCGCTCCCGCTACCCGCTCCCGAAAAGGCGACCGAGTTGTGTGAGGGCCGACCATGTCAGCTTGCTTCATTTCTCTGTCATTACGGTAGTGTTCTCAAATGTACACGTCACGACTAAAAAAAGGTCCTATGTTCCCGCTACTCCCGAAAAAGCGATAGAGTTGTGTGAGGGTGTAGATAGATAGTGCAACATGTGTAATTGTGTATGTGTTCTGGATGTAACAGTACTGTATATCTACTCCAGTGCCGTCTGACAGATTCGGCCATCAGACGCTGCTTGCGTGTAACAGAGATGTATATCTGTTATTTAGTTAGGCCTACTGGACATTTTCATTGACATAAGTAGATTTTTCGTTTTTGTTTATTTATTAAGTTAATATAAAGCGTGTTTCGAACGTTTTTGAGGTTGTTAGATACACGCTTTTGATTTCTTTAAGTGGCGAGTGACGTCTTTTTTGTTGTCCGCTTATTTCTCGCCAGATATACAATGTTGATCACAATATCCCGATTCCGAAACAAAATAAGGCAAGTCTTTATCACAAACTGTCCCAAAGATATTTAATGTTTTGCTAAACATGTCTAGTGTTGCGCCAGACTTCAGTTAAAAGCCAAATTGCATTATAAATGTAGTTAATAGACGCCAGACAGAAGAGGTCTGCACCTGATGCAGATTGTTTGGAGAATATTACTTTACTATTTCTCTAATATATATCAGACCGACTATAGCTAGGCTATATATTTCAGCTATAATGTCTTAACAGAGAAACTACCACCACCTAAGACATCCTTATTATACCTTGTTTTATCCATAGGCAGTAGCGCTTTGAAGGTATAATAACTTCGGTGGACAGTGCCTTGGTGCTGAAGTATCATTCAAACTATCCTTACTTAAATATGACTGTGACGGGCGACGACGGCACCACACATGTGAACAGTAACAATGCAATTAATTAATGTCTTGTTGTAATTAGTATATACCCAATGTCATGCGTCTTCTTTTTTGTATTTTATTTTTTTATTATTTTTTAAACAAACACATAAACAAACATGACAACACACGATAAGATATACAAGCATTAGTTGACAGTGCACATCCAATGAAATCACCATTTAGTTAATTGTCTTATACAGGATATACCCCTAATACCTGTTATCTAAAAACCTATACACATATGCTCTAGCTCGTACCCCCCCCCCCCCCCCCCCCCTCCCGGACCCCCCATTGGATAATCCAACCATTATAACTTGTTCCTAACCAGACACTACCATTATATGCTAGCTTTTATTCTCTCCACCACTTATAACCACATTGTCATTTTGGATTCATTGAGACCCAAAATTCTTGCTGTAGATATTTCTTGATAAATCACATCGAGATATGTAAGAATCCAGACCTTCCGGCACATTTTTTCCGGTTGAAACCATCGTGATGCTATCAGCTTTTTAGCCACTGTGATACCAGATAAAACCAATCTCTTTAGCTGTGGTTGTACTGCATACTCAAAAACATCATTCAGCAGTAATACAGAGGGGTGTACAGGTATATTCAGAATTAAGAGATTTGATAATTGCTGGGTCACTTCTTTCCAGAATATCTTAACTGGTGGGCAGTCCCAGTACATGTGCATAAATGTCCCCTCGTCCCCATTTGTACATAAGGAGCATTTGGAGTCTTGTTTAAGACCCATTCTGTTCAGTCTTATAGGAGTCAAGTATGTCCTATGGATATAGTTAAGATTGATTTGTTGATGGTCCGGGTTCCTTGATGCAAGTCGAACATTTGCCCAGGCTTCTTGCCACTCAAAATCTATTTCCAGGTCTGGTATATCCCTCCTCCAAATAGTGTCTAGGTGGAGGGTTTCATACGAGGCCGTTAGTAATTGATGATAAAAATCTGATACAAAACCTCTCGATGTCTCTCTTTCATAGAAAAATTTGTGGTATCTGTGGTGTGCAGTTGGTATCGTTAATGGAACACAGTGAGCCTTCAAACATGCCAATAACTGTGCGTAAAAATAATATGTGGACTTGGTGAGATAAAAATGTTTGCGTATTTCATCGAAACTACAAAAACCCTGTTTGTTGAAAACGTCTCCTAATGAGTGTATGCCTTGCTTTTCCCATCTAGGGAATCTTATAGGTTGTTTTCCAATCAAGAGTGCATTGTTATTGAATAAGGGAGTATGATTATGCCATTTATGTGGGATAGAATCTTTTTTTTGTGTTTCACGCCATATCCGGATCGCATGAGTGATTATGGGGCCAAATTTCCGTTCGCATTGCTTAATTGATAATTTGGTGTATACTATGTCCTTCAGCCTATATGGAGCTACTATATTTTCTTCTAAATTTCTCCAGGATACTGATGCTTGGGGATCAAACCATGTTGTCAGTGGTCTTAAAGTGTACGCCTTAAAATAGTGGTAGAAATCTGGAAATGCCATACCACCGTCTGCTTTGTTTCTCTGTGCGGTGGATCTTTTTATACGTGGTGGTTTGTTATTCCAAATAAATTTGTATGTGGAGGAGTGTAATTCTTTCCAGTAACCCTTTGGAGGGGGTAACGGTAGCATTGAGCTGAAGAAGTTGATTCTATGTAGGACGTCCATCTTAACTATTGATATCCGTGCCTGTACTGAGTTTTTAAGTTTTGACCACCTGACAAGGTCGTATTTGATTTTGTTTTGGATTTTTATGTAATTGTGCTTCACCGTTTGGCTTATGGTAGGAAATATTTCAACTCCCAAACATCTAAAGTGTTTTACCATCGGTATCTCTTCTGGGAGGGTTATATTTCTTTTTGCAGGGGCGTTAAGTGGGAGGAAGGCCGACTTCGGCCAATTTATCCTAAATCCCGATAAATCTCCAAAGTCCTCAATCAACTTGAGAAGATGAGGCAATGCGGTGTTGGGGTTTTGCATGAACAGTATTACGTCGTCCGCATATAAACAAATTTTGTGTTGTGTGCCCTTGATTACGATTGGTTCTATGGATTGGGATTGTCTTATATATTGTGCTAAAGGCTCTAATGATAGATCGAATAGTCCGGGACTAAGAGGGCAACCCTGTCTGGAAGAACGTGATACCGGAAAGATTTCGGAGGTGATTGTGCCTGTTGTAATCATGGCCGATGGGTCTTTGTATAATACTTTAATCATATCAATGAATCCTTTTCCTAACCCCATCCTTTCTAATACTGCCCATAGATATGACCATTCCAACCTGTCAAAAGCTTTCATTGCATCCAGGGACAGCATCGCCTTAGGTGTGTTGTCTTCCTTGTTAGCATCTAGTACGTGTAGTAATCGTCTTATGTTATCAGTGATCAAGCGGCCTCTTATGAAGCCAGTTTGGTCCGGATGAATTAAAGACGTCATATGCTTTTGTAGTCTGATGGCTAATACCTTAGAGTACAGTTTGATATCGGTTCCGAGGAGGCTTAAAGGTCTATAACTACCACACTCGGTGGGGTCTTTGTCTTTTTTAAGGAGGACTGTTATGAGTGCAATATTGTCATTCTTATGGAAGTTCCCCTCCTTGACTGAGTATAAAATCATATTTAGTAATAAGGGACCAATTATGTCCCAACAAGAGAGGTACATTTCTGGTGGGATACCGTCTCTTCCAGGAGCCCTACCACTTTGCATTTGAGATATGGCCTCCCTAAGTTCATCTAGTGTGATCGGTGTTTCTAACTGTTTAGCGTCATCCTCTGAAAGTTTAGGGAGGTTAATTTGATTAAGATATGTGTCCATTTTGTTTTGATCGAAGGTCGTTTCTGATTTGTATAAGTTGGAGTAGAATTCTTTGAATGTCGTGTTTATTTCTTTGGGTTCTGTAACAAGTCCTTGTTGTGCTCTAATGGTAGTTATATCTGCACATTTTGCGTTGACTCTTAATCGCATAGCTAATAGGTGACTTGGTTTGGAACCTTGGGAGTACTGCTGTTGTCTTGTGCTACGTATTTGCATTTCAGATTGTTGTCTGTATATGGCGTTGTTACATTCAAGCCTAAAATATGGCTCGTGAAGGCCTTGAATGAAACGTGGTGGACACAGGACACTGGACAAGAGTTATCAAAAATAACTATTTATTAACACAGCACTAAATAAGTGGACAAAAAGATGGGGAGCTGGGTGCTCCAGACTCCCTAGTTCAGGATATAATTATAAAGAAAAGCCCAAAGGCAAAAAGGACAACAAGCCAAAAATAGACAAGTCAAAACAGTGAGCAGGTGAGACTCTGGAGAGCTGAGATCTCTTGTGAAGTGGGGGAGACTTGACTGCTGCCTGCACTCTGCATTTGTAGGGCGTGGTGCCTCATCACCACACCTGTGATCAATTAAAAAGCGGCCATTTTAAACACAAGAAAAACAGGAAGAAACAGTGTGTCAATTAAACCACCAATTAGTGACAGCACACTTAACCACCATGTGAATATGCACCACAGACAGTAAGTATCCCTCCACCATGTGAAAGTAATACGTAACACCCCCACACCGAAGATTTAT
This sequence comes from Notolepis coatsorum, assembly GCF_963971535.1. Taxonomy (NCBI): domain Eukaryota; kingdom Metazoa; phylum Chordata; class Actinopteri; order Aulopiformes; family Paralepididae; genus Notolepis; species Notolepis coatsorum. Next base: position 102,006,997 of record NC_140177.1, read on the forward strand.
GTTCTTCTCCCAACTATAGCCCAAAGAAACCACCACCAAGAGAACGAACATAAATAAATAAGGGGATACTTACCAACCTTACCCAAAAAAAATGCAACCACACACTCTAACATGTGCAGCGCCTGTACTGTGTTGAGTGTGAGCCCCGGTCAAGAGTCACACTCAACTGTACACTAAAAATTAATAGCGACCCATAGCCCATGAGTCACTACCACCAAGCGATAACGGGTCGGCCCCTGTCGAACACGACCCTCAACTCCGTCGAATGCTCCCTATTGAGGAACACTCGACACCGTTGTTTAGCAACCCCGTCCTGATACCTGCCCAAGCGAGACCCCACCAAAATGTACCCAGCCGGGCCTGGATGGAGCGGAGCTAGTGGAAACATCTGGGCAACTAAACCCCACTCAGCCCCTACTGAGGCGCAAGGCCTAGAAGATAATCCACCCACACACACATCACCAAACAAAAAACTCATGTCAACAGGTCCCTCCGCCGATACAGACCTGACAAACAGAGACAACAAACTGGAGTCAGCACGAGACAGCAGCTCACTGCGCTCAGGACAGAAAACAGGAAAACAAAACACAGGCTCCACATCCACAGGCCGCTCCACCGACACCGACCCGACAAAAGGAGACTGCAAACTGGAAACACACACTAGAGAAAAAACAAACTCATCGCGCTCCGGACAACCAACAGCACACTCCCCCGGTACCAACACAGTGCCCAACTCCTCCCCACCTGGCACTGTCAGTACAGGAGACTGCACCGAGGGCTGTACCCCCGTTAGCTGTACAGGAGACTGCGAACCACGAACATCCAGAGCAGGCACGTCCTCACCGTCTCTGGAACATAGCAACATCACATCAGGCACAAATATATCTGGAGCACCACCCAAAATGGTGTCACAAAAAATACCATGGTCAGGATCCAAAACGGTGGCACACTCATCAACACTGTGACTCAAAATGGCGCCACAAAAATTAGCACTGTCATGAGCAACAATGGAGTCACAGACAGCAACCTCGTCATGAAACAAAACGGCGTCTGAAACCTTTCTACTGTCACAAGCAAAAATGGTGGCACACACATCAACCTCGTCACAACCAAAATGGTCGTCACCCATTAGACTAGGTTGTGAAGACTGCCCCTGCTGCACAGGACACAGGTAACTAGGTTGACTAGCATACCCAGTGCCTGGCAGAGAGTCAGTGTGGTCACATGAATCAATGAATGAATCAATATCAGAAACACTGACCATACTGGGATCATCACTGCCGACAAGTGAGACATCATGAACATCAGAGCTACTGTAGGAAGGCTGGCAGCCCAAATCTGGCCTTGTAGCCTCCTCAACCAGAACGGTGCCACATGAAGTAGGAACAACCGTCCCACTCTCATCCCCCTCATTCTCCTGCTCCAATCCGGCTGTGGCCTCTGTAAAGGCTGGGAAGCCCACGAGATACCGCTCCGCCACTCGAGTATCTGGCACGCATGTCACCTCCGGTTTCACCAGTACTTTACCTCCAGCCAAGTCATTGCCCAAGAGCAACGTTACCCCCTTCATAGGGAGTTTGCCAGCCGTCACTCCGATCACCACTGGTCCTGATACAAGGGCACAATCAAGAAAGACATTATGCAGCGGCACATTCATTGTGTGCATTCCAAAAGCCTCAATAACAACCCCTGCACCCAACTCAGAGTGGTGCGTAAAGGGCAGGACACTACTGTGCACAAAAGATTGGGATGCGCCAGTATCACGGAGAATTGACACCGGTACTTTAGGACCTCCCTCTGTCAATGAAACAAACCCTTTACTCCTGAAAGGTGTGTAAAGGTCATCCACTCCTTTGCCATCTAGTGGAGACAGAACAACAGGGTTACGTACAGGTGTATTTATCAACATCACTGGTCTGGGTGGGTTAGACGGGCGCTTCTCTGGGTGCAAACGATAACAATTTCCCATCACATGACCTGCACTCCCACAATTCTGGCACTTCTGGGCATCATCGCTTCCCCATGCCCCATTAAACTTACCACTACCCCCAGCACTGGACCCTGCAGGCCTATTAGGAGTCCATTTTGGCCTCCCCTCATCATGCACAGGATAATGCTGTCTCTCAAAAGACGTCCTGTGGGTCAAAACATACTCATCAGCTAGGACCGCTGCTGCTGAACAGGTCCTGACTTTCCTCTCATTTAAGTACATAGCAATATCCTCAGATACGCTATACACCTTGAATTCCTCTAATAAGATTAGGTCCCTAATCTCCTCCACTGTGGTGACCTTTTCTGCTGCACACCACCGGTCAAAAAGCAACCGCTTTTCCCTCACAAACTCCACAAAAGACTGAGAGTTCTGTTTCCTCAAATTGCGGAATTTCTGGCGGTAAGCCTCAGGGACCAATTCATAGGCTTTAAGGATAGCCTGTTTCACCAAAGCATAATCCTTATTATCAGGATACATCGACGCATACACGATCTGTGCCTTACCGCGCAAAGCACTCTGCATGAGGATAGTCCATTTATCCGCTGGCCAGCCGCAACTGCCAGCTATGTCCTCAAATAATAAAAAAAAACTATCGACGTCCCTTTCCAAAAAAACCGGAACCATGCTTTTCTGCCTAGCCATATCAAAACCCGGCTCCCGATGCACATGTATAGCACCAGCACCACCCGCATTACGCAACGCCATCTCCCGGTCATATGCTGCCTGGGCGCGTACCGTGCCACCTCAATAGCTTCCTGGGCCTCACGTTCTGCTCTGGCTGCAGCTGCTGCTGTAGCTGCCGTAGCTGCCGCTGCAGCTGCTCTCCTTACCTCACTAGCTTCAAGGTCCTCACGGTCTGCCTTGTTAACAGCTGCAAGCTCACGCGCTGCTCTAAGCTCCATATCTCGCCCACGCGGTAGCTCAAAGCCTTCTCCCTCCTCCTCCAGAGTTCTACCTGCAGCCACACCAAAAACCTTTAGTGTACTCAGTTCCTCAATTAATTGACCTACCAAGTTCTCCTTTTTCTGGCCTGCATCGAGGTCTATCGAAAACCTTGCTGCCACCTGTAGTAACTCATCCTTTGAACATTTTTTTACCTTAGCCAGTGTTGGCTCTGCAATAAAGTCATCAATGTCCAACGTCATTGTCTATTATCCACAGTAAACGACAACAAATGAAAACAATATTAATCACTAATCAATTAATTAATCAACCAATTAATTAATGACTAATACAAGGCAATACTACAATTAATCCACAACAAGGGATATAGTTCAGTACTCAAAACACAAGCAACTCACCCACCGTTCCTACGACCTGGGGTTCAAACTCCAATTTCCCTGTATCCACAAAAAGGTGTAGTACGTAATTAAATGACAGTGATTGAAGATACACGGCATAACACAGCACGCAACGAAACTCACAAGCAGTAGTTCAAAACACGGCATTAAATGTTAGCACGCAAAACAAATCACACTGTAAGACACACGGCATAACACATACTGGATCAAAAAGGTCAAGCTCAATAATGCACACAGATCCTATACTAGAGAAACACAGCAGACACTGCTACTGGACACTAGCTACAGGCCTCTGCTGAGATGAACCACCCACAAGACTAACCCTGTGGTAGGCATTTATCCCACAAAACTGGAACAAACGCTCTTCAGTAACAACCAAGTGAGGCAAAACCCCTTGTGTTACTCAACAAACAATATCAACAAACAACCCTAATACAAACAGGTGCTCCATACAATATGATTTGACTCACAAATAGCTTCTAACCTAAACTGCAGTCAAAAGAAGGACTGCTAGGCCCACCACATGTCTAATCTAACAAAAAAAATACTTACATCAGGTCCTAACACACTAACTATATTCTCCGGCCCCCTAACCTACCTATACTGAAAGCTAATGCACTGTAGACCTAGCTTTCTTCAACCACACCTGCTACCAGCCAAAGATCATATCGACCATATACCCGTCAAGTATATAGTATAGTACAAGACAAATATATGGTACTAATCCCTTCAATGACTGCCCCAGGATTACGTGGTCCACAGGAAGCTAAACACAGCCAGAAAACAATGAAAGTACCTACTTGTGGTGTCCACTAAACTAAATATTTAAACAGCATATAAGTGGTCAAATCAAATTATAAATTAAGAGCATACTTACCTGTTTGTAGACCGGCTAGAGCCCCCATGTTACATTCAAGCCTAAAATATGGCTCGTGAAGGCCTTGAATGAAACGTGGTGGACACAGGACACTGGACAAGAGTTATCAAAAATAACTATTTATTAACACAGCACTAAATAAGTGGACAAAAAGATGGGGAGCTGGGTGCTCCAGACTCCCTAGTTCAGGATATAATTATAAAGAAAAGCCCAAAGGCAAAAAGGACAACAAGCCAAAAATAGACAAGTCAAAACAGTGAGCAGGTGAGACTCTGGAGAGCTGAGATCTCTTGTGAAGTGGGGGAGACTTGACTGCTGCCTGCACTCTGCATTTGTAGGGCGTGGTGCCTCATCACCACACCTGTGATCAATTAAAAAGCGGCCATTTTAAACACAAGAAAAACAGGAAGAAACAGTGTGTCAATTAAACCACCAATTAGTGACAGCACACTTAACCACCATGTGAATATGCACCACAGACAGTAAGTATCCCTCCACCATGTGAAAGTAATACGTAACAGGCGTTAATCTCTTTTTTTAGTATATTGACTTGATTTTCCAGTCGAACCGAGTTGTTGTATTGTAAAGAATTAAATAACGTTGATTAAAGCGTTTCCAGTTCAGCCAGTTTTGAGCATCGATTCTTGCGTATTTGGGAGGAAAAGCTATCAGTGAAATCCTTGATCATTCCCTTTGCCGACATCCATAATATTCTGGGGTCCTGCACCGAATTCGCATTCATCCGTAGGAATACCGTAAGAGCTTCTTTGATTTGTGTAATGAATTCCTTGTTATTAAGCAGCATCGTGTTAAATCGCCATCTTGGGGCTCGGGATGATAGTATACCAAATGTTCCTTTTAGGAGTAAATAACAGTGATCTGATAATGCATTGGATATCATTTCCACATCGTAGTTATCAAATAGTCTCGGGGATGTAAAAATGTAATCTATTCTGGATAATGTGTTATGTCTCGCAGATCGACAATAGTACTTCCGGGTCGTGGGGTTGAGTGATCGCCATAAGTCATTTACACCTGTAATCTTCGACCAATCCTTTAATGCATTAGATCAGGGGTCGCCAATTAGATTTGCCCACGGGCCAAATTTTCCCCAAGCCATTGTGTGGCGGGCCAATGATAAGTGAACATTTTTTAACTGTAAAAAAAAAAACGACATATACATGTTTGCACTGTCTTTTTTCTATTATAAAGTGCCTCTCAGACAGTGCATTACACATGAACAGATCAGTAATTTGATTTTAATGCAGGTGCTCGCATTATAAATCGAGATCAGCAGGGTGCATTTGATTTTAAGCACCACAGCGGGTGTATTATACATCGAATGTATTATTATTATTATTAAAACACAACACTCACCGGCATAATGCAGGCAGCCCTGCCCTGGACTTGATATTGTTTCTGCTTCGGTCCTCCAAAATCCATGTTAATAACATGTTAAATGTCCACTCGCGTTGAATGCCCACCCAACTTGAACACAGTTGCTTGCTCGTGTTGCCATGTCAACAAGCGAGAGTCACCGGTTGCTTATTGCAAGAGTTACCTGTTGCGATAAACCCGTATTTTAAGAATGACACCTGTTTATTAAAATAAGCTTTATAGGTTGTAGGCTCCTCTTCTGGCTCATCATATTTCCCCGTTGCATTGCAAAGAAGTTATTCAAAGACGTTTGTTTTGTTTTTGCAAACGTTCGCTCGCCGGCATCCCAAACGCGGAAGTGAAAGTGAAATTCCATTGGTTCTCCCAGTCCATGTGACCATTTCTAGCATTTCAATTGGCTATAGTGACAGCCATAGATATGATGAATAGATAGATACAGCTTCAAAAGACACTCTGGCGTCACAACGAGTGAATATTTCCTGCGCGTAAAATAAACATCATATTCTCAAAATAACCTGACGGGCCAGAAATTATTGCTGGCGGGCCCATTTCGGCCCGCGGGCCGCCTATTGCCGATCCCTGCATTAGATGCATTTTTTTGTTCGTTGGAAAAGGAGGGGTTTGATTTGTCCATCCTTGGATTCCAAATGGCATTAAAATCCGCACCAATTATAAATGAGTATTCGGGAAGGTCTAACATTGCTCTGGTAAGTGTAGTGAAGAAACTAACTTCGTATAAATTTGGGGCGTATACCGCTACCAACTAGGGATGCACGATAATTATCGGGCCGATAATTATCGGGCCGATATCAGCAATTATGACGTCATCCCGATAAACTCGATAACGTTATTGATAGCTCCGATAACATATAATAAATGTTTTGGTTAAAAGAAATCCGGTGTGGGTGGATTTGGATGAAGGGCGCTTGTTTTTATTATAGCCTCCTCCCGTTTTGCCAGTACTGTGGTAAAACTGATAGCGTGTGGTTTAGGAACAGGGAGTTTTTCACAAATCCAGCGCTCCCTTTCTTGGCTGTGACGTAGTCAAGTTACATTCAGAGACAGACAGTCGATCTGCCAATTACGTCCCACGGCTTGCACCCACCTCTTCTTCTTACCACCAATCAGAAGCTCTCGTTTGTTTATTTACCTCCGGATTGTCAGCCATTACTCTACTCGGAGCTAACGTTATCTCCCCGCCAGCCACATTGACAAGTACCAGCGCTTATACATTACTGGCAAATGTCTTGTTGCACTTGTGGCAACGAGCGTTGTCAGCGTCGACTTTAGTAAAATAGACCCCGACTTTTGAACATTTTGTTCTGTCCGCCATTATGAGAGCAGAGCTGTCTGTACTCGGTGTGTGTGTGTGTGTGTGTGAGTGAGTGTGTGTGTGTGTGTGGGAGGGGAAGAGAGGAGAGAGCAGGCAGCCCGCTCCCCGCGCAGGCAGACACACAGAGGCAGGAGAGATATAGACAAGTTAAGACAACGGCCAACAAGATTAGTTTGCAACGTTTAAATTCCTCAAAAAAAAACTCCATAATTTCTCGAGTACCGATAGCAGTACCGATGACGTCGGAGCTTATAAATACTAAAAAAAATATTTTTTTTGATAAAAAAGCAATATATATATATATATATATATATATATATATATATATATATATACAGTTAAAAAAAATATTATAATACAATAAATATCGGTTATCGGTATCGGCTTGAGGAGCATAAAGTTATCGGTATCGGTGTCAAAAAATCAATATCGTGCATCCCTACTACCAACGCTATTTTCCTGTTCTTGTGTAAAATCTTAGCTATAGTTATCTGACCATCTGCATCAGACCATACTCCCTTCAATTCAATATTCAACTTCCGTCTAACGAATATGGCTACTCCCCGAGTTCTCGTTCCAAAGGAAGAGTGACTAATGTTATGATATGTGTTGTCCGCTAACGTATCTATGTCTTTCTCTAAAATGTGCGTTTCGCTTAGCAGAGCCACGTCCACCTGTTCTTTTTTCATCAGTGTGAGCACGCTTTTATGCGTCTTCTTGAAGCAGATTCAGCTTGTTTTGCTCCGATTTGACGTCAGTTTAAAACCCTTCTACTCCTATGGCATATTTAATTCCGCCTGGATCTTTTCTTTTTATTGTGCACTGTAGCATTGTCAAAGAGTAATTGCTTTTGCCCTTTTCCCTTTGTAACTTCATCCTTTATCTTTGAATATCTTATTTGACGTTACTGTACGATATAAGTGTGTATTAAAAGAGCTGTTAATGCGTATTGAAGGTTTGTGTCCCCGGGCAAGCTATATTCACGTATTCACGTAACTCGCATATATCCTCAACTATCCACAACATCAGAGCGCATCAGGTGCATGATGAAATAGAAGATATAATTAAGAACAAGAACACGTCAATAACACTTTAAAATACTCAAGTGACTGACAGACATTTCCCGATGAACTCGAATCTATTGCACCGCCGGCAGCGGTCTAGACTGGGGAACATAGAGCCTTTCTTTCTGCGGGGAACATAGGACCCTTTTTTTGTTTGGGAGCGGGCGGGACCGGGGAACATACGACCTTTATTTCGGGAGCGGGGAACATGGGACCCTTTTTAATTTTTAAGTGGGGAACATAGAACCCGGGGAACATAGGACCCGGGGAACATAGGGATGACCCCTAGTAGGTAATGTAAGCAGCTAGCTAGCTTGTTTAGCCCAATACACTTCACTTTCTTACCTTCAGGGTTTCTGAATTAGATTGTGTGTGTCAAGTGTCTACAGATGAATGCAAACAGTACCTAGTTTATTTTGCCTTACAGTAAGTTACAGTTATACTTGTTATATTCGCCTTACTTAACATATAGCTAACAGCTAGCTGGCTGATGTGATTTCTTGTGATTTTGACTGTCAAGATTTGTTGTTGATATGTACATGATTCCAAAACATGCGTGATGTGTTTTGAATGTGCAGAAACAATACAGGAGAATAAATGCAGAATGCCTGAGAGCCTTACTGCATTATATTCCATTATACAACGGCATGCAAATTTCTCGATTCTGATTGGCTGAAACAGTCCATTTACACGTATGTATTGCGATCAGTCCACGCTTGCTGGCCCAGGACCCGCCCACAACCGAATCACATCACATCAATCCGCCGGATCACAAGAAGGTGGACAATAATCTTTACAAATGGATATGTTGATAGCGACTAAACGACTAAATATCAAGCGATTCTGTCACAGCGAATGTCTTAGTCGTTTAAACAATGTTGGATGATGTAATTGATGGGTCTTGAATCATTCTGTAACAAAAGAAAAATCGCGGATTGATTGATTGATTAATTTGCAATTTTTTTTCAATTTTTTTTTCCTTTCAGCGCTCGCTCTAGTCTCCACCCACCGCCACACACCCCCCCCCCCCCCACACACACACACACGCACACACACACACACGCACACACATGCACACACACACACACACACACACACTCTGCCTGCAACGCGGGGGATAGTCAGACTGAGAGAGAGCTGGGTGCTGCGCTGTTCTAAGTGAGCATGGCCTATTGAGTTGATTGATTGATTGATTGATAATTTTATTACTGTACGCTTGGTTTCCAACTGGTTAAGTTTAGGCCCTCTACAGTAGGTTTAAAAAAATAAATAAAAGAATAGGACGAAGAAAACGTTTTTTTCCTATAGGGCAAAGAAAACTTTTTAATTTGTTTTACCTACTTTCTATAGAAGCATCTAAGAATGAAGTTCTATGGAAAGTATGTCTGCATTCCCTTAACAATTGTGTGTATTGAGCCGTACTGTATTGTACCCATTCTGCATCTGGTAATAGAATTTTCAATCAATCATTCCAATAATACACAGTTGGATGTGTTAGTTGGTTGGATGCACTTCAAGCTGTTTCCACATGAGGCAACTTATCTCAATCATTCCAATAATACACAGTTGGATGTGTTAGTTGGTTGGATGCACTTCCGATCTGCTTCCACATGGAGGCAAATTGTCTTTTTTGTAGTTGTGGGAACTACTTTTTCTGGCGGATGGTTTTTTCAATAAATCTTCGATTAATGTGTGTTTATTGTATAGAAATAAGGTTGGATGAATGTGGCAGTTGTATAAAAGCTTTACACCACTTGCAGTCGTGATTTGTGAACAATAAACCATGCCTAGGGGGGTCTAACGACCACCCCTAGGCATGGTTTATTGTTCACAAACCACTCCTGCGCGTGATGTAATGCTTAATTACATATGATTTGTGTCAGCGGGTACCTGCATGTTGTCTTTTCCTTTACATAAATAAAGACATTTCCACCATGAATTGATGCAGAAAAGTCACAACTTGGTGCATAGAAATTCACCAGGAAATGAAGTGTTTGATGCTCAAGATCACCCACTTAAAGTGCCCCCCCCCCCCCCATGTTCCCTGACGTCCTTGCATACATACACACACACACATAATATGGACACAGACACATCTCTCTCTCTCTCTCTCTCACTCACTCACTCACTCACTCACTCACTCACTCACTCACTCACTCACTCACTCACTCACTCACTCACTCACTCACTCACTCACTCACTCACTCACTCACTCACTCACTCACTCACTCACTCACTCACTCACTCACTCACTCACTCACTCACTCACACACACACACACACACACACACACACACACACTCACTCACTCACTCACTCACTCACTCACTCACTCACTCACTCACTCACTCACTCACTCACTCACTCACTCACTCACTCACTCACTCACTCACTCACTCACTCACTCACTCTCACACACACACACACACACACACACACACACACACACACACACACACACACACACACACACACACACACACACACACACACACACACACACACACACACACGCACACATAATGACAGGCAAGCTGTGAAGTAAAGCCCCCTGTGATTTGATTCAATGGTGTGATCACATTCACCGTGAATGACCATGCTGTCAACAGCACCGGTAAAAACATGGTACCAGCAGCATTGTGTGCACATGTGTGCGACTGCGAGCGTGTGACTCAACCATCAAATAGGCATTTTGCCAATTTTTTACCTGAATGCTGTTATATTAATGCTTGTTCTGTTGTGAGGAGGACATGTGATAATCAGACATAAAACGTACCCAACGTGTGAGAGACACAGACTAGTCGAGTCTAGTGGAGCTACAGACACCATATACTCAACTTTCCTCACGTCGGGCATATTATAGTTGAAAAGAGATAAACTCTTGCCAATGGAAATCAAGTGCTGCCTCCCGCTACACTGACTACCGTACATTAACGTTTCCCTCTGGTTAGCTTTAGCGCTAGCCGATAGCTAACGTTGTCATAATATCTAGATCTGTGGTGTCAGCTGGATGACGTTGACTTCGTTTGCAAACGTTAACGTTCGCTATCTATATGGCGTTGGCAGATGAGGCTGGCGTTGTCCAGTTGACACATTACAGACCATGATAACGTTAGTAGCTAAAGCTACTGCATGTAAACAACTCGATTCAACTGAGGAAGTCGAGAAGGTACCACACGCTAAACCGTCCCCAGACCCCACAACCTAGTATAGACAGTTCCAACTTCAGTGTGTGAATTACGTTAATCCCACAATTACTCAACTGCACTCAATATTTAAATACCAATGCTAGTCTAAATAAATGTAGACATACAATGTATGTATTAAAAAAAAATCATACAGTCAACATATTCTTAAATAATAGCGCTGCCCGAGGCTGGGCATGATACAGTCAACATATAGCAAGAGAGAGAGCGAGAGAGAGCTCCCGTTCTACAGTCAATATACAGTGTACAGAGAGAGAGAGAGAGAGAGAGAGAGAGAGAGAGAGAGAGAGAGAGAGAGAGAGAGAGAGAGAGAGAGAGAGAGAGAGAGAGAGAGAGAGAGAGAGAGAGAGAGAGAGAGAGAGAGAGAGAGAGAGAGAGACACATTGGAAAGAAATTGAAATGCTATTTGGCCCTAAACAGAGAGTACACAGTGGCAGAATACCTGAGCACTGTGACTGAAGATCCTTGACTAGGTACAGACTCAGCGAGCACAGCCTAGCCATCGAGAAAGGCCGCCATAGGCAGACTGTGTGTGT